>NC_056735.1:596692198-596874698 GCF_019279795.1 Protopterus annectens | reverse complement strand
TCAAGTCTACATGGCTAAGTACAGTATAACCATATGTGCTGTGCATAACTCACTACACAGCACCTGTGAACACATGGTCACAACACCCCACTGGAGGCATGTAAGCCGATGTAATAGTCATCACAAGGTATTATTGTAGTCCTCACCCCCACCCAGGGGTGTGAGTGTCTGATGGAAACACCAAATGTGGTGCATATGCAGAGCTGTTGTCATAGACAACATGGCCAGCTTTGGACCTTCCCTGCAGCCATCCTGGACATCCCTGGATAATCCCCCAACTAACACCCCCCTTTGTGCCCTATGCACACCATGTACTTATCAGCCCCAGATCCATTTCTATTAATGTTTGCGGGTACATGTAGGTGACACCCTCTTCCCCCACTATATTGCCAGTATCTGGAACCTCAACCCACATGTAGTATCACAGCTGTCCCACAGGACATAAGTAAGTAACACAGGAAGGAACACCACAAGCACACCTGGAGCAGCACAGGCTCACCACCTTTGCGAAACCCCCACCACCTCAAACTCTATACCACTACATCAACTAGTGATACCGACACCTCTTGTCCTGCCTCGCATACAAATCCCAATATCCGACATACCGTCCCTATTGCTCCCCATCCAATTATACCTATGGGCTACAATACAGTTACAATGTCACCCCCACCACCTCAAACTCTATACCACTACATCAACTAGTGATACCGACACCTCTTGTCCTGCCTCGCATACAAATCCCAATATCCGACATACCATCCCTATTGCTCCCCATCCAATTATACCTATGGGCTACAATACAGTTACAATGTCACCCCCACTACCTACCTGCTTACTCCTTAGCTATTCGCCTCTACTGTACCAGACAGGTATGGAATAACTACACCTACCCCGAATACCTGCATGTAACCTATCCAGACCTGTGAAACAGGAATCCTACCTCACCTTAAACTGACCTTTGTCTTACAGTCATAACTGACATGTAAACCTGACCTAAGCATGGATAATACCGACAGTTTAACATAAACTAAGCATGATTAATAGGGGACGTAGCTATGTTATGTCTGTTACCCTCTATGAATGTGAACACCCCAGTATTAATTGTGATATGTAGCTGGGGTCAATGTAGAGCTCTACACCCCAGGCCACCACTGACAATAGACAAGCATACAGTCTGAGTGTCCTGGTTGACAGATGTGAACAAAATGCATGATGTTGCGTGTGTGTATGCAGGAACAAGCGGGTGCAAGACTGTTTGGCTGCTGGTATGCGAGTACCACACTGGTGAAGCAATGTAGAGGCTAACTGAGTGCAAGATGCCACAACCAGAGGGCAGTAATGCTGTGCTTCACGCAAACAAGCACATACCCACCTACAAATGTTCTACAGTGCCTTAGTCACCCTGTAGCCCACAGATGTTGTTGTGGCCATTAACAAAATAATCTGCACTCCCAGGTTGCAAACCCCCAACCCTGCACACTGTAGTAGACGTGAGTTCCACTAAGACATGGGGGATACACATTCAGCTGCTGTGATCACAAACACATCATCCAGCACAGGCATCCAACAGTATAGGAAATGTATATAAGTGTGTAGATTAATACTAGAACATGTGTCCATTGCTCAACTACAGTATTATGAGCAGTCTATGTGCAGAACAGAACAGTGCCTGTCCAATCATACTGTGAGAACAGTAGACCTGCATAATACTGAAGGGAATAATAATATATGGTGCACACCGTGGGGGGGTGTGAGCATGCTACATGCATAGTATGTCACACCTGGGGCATTGGTTTCATGGAATGTGGCTGGCCAGGTGTGTGAGCAAACTGCTGCTACCCCATACCATGGCAGGATGCTACCAGTGGGAGAAACACTGTAGACCAGCTAGGTCTACTCTTGACACAACAACAGGTCCATCCCTGGTGGGATGAACCAACAGTTGTGGGTCACATCGATGTCACCATCAGTATTGAAGGAGGATCAAGGGTAGGCTGGTACATATGTGGACTAAACAGATGAAGAGCCTGCAGATGCTTGGGTGGGGTCAGTATACTGGAGGTGTACCGAGATGTGCAGAGGGGAAAATAAGTGGAGGTGTGGTATGGCAGGTTTAGCACCCGGGGAATGGATGGATGCTGTGTACGTGGAGCTTAGGGGCTGGGAGAAAGGAACATGGGTATGTCATTATGGTAGACATATGCAAATGAAGCTAAACATCAATAGTGTAGTGGCCATAGCATCCGCCTAATGCTCATGCATTCCCGGGTTGAGTCCCACTGCAGTACATCCTATTTTTCATGTGATATCCGTATGTTAACATCGTTGTGCTGTATAACCTACTAAGTAACATTTATATTTGCACAGGAGTACTGACTTAAATGCACATGTGAAGTGTCATAATGACTAAGACATTAGTAAGCATGTGTATGCGCATAACAGCATTTGTACGCATGCATAAGCAGTTGTAAGTATATATATATATATATATATATATATATATATATATGGGCCTACTGTATAACTTCAAAAATACACTTCTTCAGAATTACACAGTAGACGCTGGGTTACGGGAAAGTTCACGTAATCTAAAGTGCACTTTCGCGAAACCTGCTTCAGTGAACGGGCAACGTACTGCAGTTTAGTGCAGTAGTCATAGACCTTAGGGTGAGGGCACAGGTCATGGTAAGGGGATAGCTAGTAGGGCTATCCCCTTACCATGACCCGTGCCCTAACCCTAAGGTCCGTGACTACCGCACCACAGTGGAGGACATAGAATGTTTTCCTACTGTCTTCCACTGTGGTGCGATACATTCGCAGAAGCAGTGTTCGCGAAAGTGCACTTTTGAATATGTGCACTTTCAAATAAGTGCACTTTCGCATAACTGAGCAGTCTACTGCTTTTTGTCGAATAAGTGGTATTCGATTAAAAGCAGTAGACCCATATATATATATATATATATATATATATATATATATATATATATATATATATACAGATAAACATGTGCATATGATTTACACATGGGAACGGACTCCTGGCCCACTCCATACTTTATAACAGACCATGAGCACAGTTAATGGGGGTGGGGGCACAGATGAGGGACACCTGGTAATTACTGCTATGTAACCACCCCCCCCCAGCCCTAATGGATAGGCTGTGCAATCCAATATCCAGCACATGCAGTACTTGACAGCAGGACCCACCACAACACAGCTAAAATGCTCCAACAGTTATCTATGTCACCTGTACATGTCAGACCAATATCTGTAATAAATCATGCAGATACACCATTGTACTGCAGGGAATGTGCTATATTGAAGGGCTACACATTACAACGGTACAGATATGCACACACATCCATACATTGACAATCATGTGCAGATATATATACATACATATATATATATATATATATATATATATATATATATATATATATATATATATAGATAGGATATATGGGTATATAGGTATATACATATATACACAGACAAAGGGTATTAGTAGCCATACATGTGTAGCAGTAGTGTGGACGTACTGGGTGCAATGTATAACCCTAGCCACAAGCCCTGTAACCAGTACCTGTGACATGTGTGGTGTGGCAACCAGCCCCATAAAGGGGATACTTACATTGCACATATACCCACTAACAATTTGAAGGTCCTGACATGACACACAGATATGTATACACAGACAGCTTTTATTTGTGTACCATACAATATTGTATATCATTACTGACAGCACATGGATGTTGATGTATATAACCAGTGATGGATGCAAGGCCCACACAAAACAGTAGATGCAGACAGTGCGGATATGTAACATACTATGGTGTCCAGGCTAAGCCCTTCAATTTGTACAACAGTTGACAACAAATTTGCCTGCATGATACGTAACAGTCAACAATATCAGATGTAGGTCAGCAGCCTCCAATTACACCCTGTAGTCAAGCCCTAGGGGGACATTCTTTACTTGTGGTAATGTCAATGTATCTGTCACATGTATGGTCCCTGGCCAACAAATGTTGTGGGTGTCCACGCTATGACTGGGACGATAGTAGGAATGCTAGCAGTAGGTAATGGTAGGCCATTACCTAACAACCCCAACCTGTATCACAGCAGGACAAAGAGTGTCATATATGTGGAGGTCAATGGCAGGAACACAGGGCCATACACTCAATATTGCAGTTACACACCCTGGAACATGTTGGTGTTACAGGATGTGTTGCAACATACCCTAATGCAGAAATACGACATCAGGTACACAAATGGATATAACCATGTACTGCTAACATGCAACACACACACTGCCAGTGTAATATCCAACACAGGACCTATGTGGTGGACAGACAACACATGAGAGGCACACTTCTGTCCAGGTAGAGGATAGGCCCACAGTAGTGAGCTATGCAGACACACTGTAGTCCAAGGTAAGCTAGTATGTATATACACACACACACACACACACACACACACACACACACACACACACACACACACACACACACACACACTGTAACACCAGTACTATGCAAAGCATTAAACCACTCTACTCACAGTCTGTCTGTATGTCCCGATCCTCCTACATATATGTGGCTGACCTGAGTGTGCAGGTTCTCCTGTAAGAGGTATTGCTACCTGTTGTCTGTAACATTGATGCCCAGATGTCCATCACACAGAGAATGTACAAGGAATATGCCCACATGATGCAGGGATTCATAGTGGGTGGTTGCCATGACAGTGGCAATTGGATGTACTGCACATGTGTGCTGATATATATATATATATATATATATATATATATATATATATATATATACATATATATATATATATATGGCTATCTGGATAAGAACATGTCCATATCATCCCACTATATGTCCTGGCCATGGAGTTTAACCCTACCCCAGCCCCTATAGACCCAATTTACTAGTGCAAAGGGATGTCTGGTATGTATAGCTGGTATATTAATAAACAGTTGTTAATGCCATTGGGATTGTTGACACAGACATGGTGTGTGTGGAAGGTGACATCTACTCATAACATGTGTGCCATTGGCTACTGACAGACATCCTAAGGTTATCATGGCACAGTACCTGCATATATATATAGCAGGCTCAACAGCCATGTTGCAACACAGGGTAGAATACACCTGAGTGACAACCACATCCAATGAGAAAACAGCCACATCCACACATAGTACGCTAGCATAATAGTACAGTATATGGACTATCTGCCCTACACCATCCTCATATGTGCCAATCACAGAATGTCCCTACATAAACTGGGCTGCTACACAGTCTGGTCTGATGGCTGTCTGTGGTATGGGATATGTGTGTGTCTGGCCCTACACACATGTAAGGTACAATGGTACCATACAGTGGGGCAGCATGTAATAAGAGATAGAAGGGGAGCTAGAACTATGACATCTACCACAGTATGTACACAGGCCATAGTACATATTACCAATACACACACTAACAACATTCACCATCACTACACAGACCTCAGTATTGTACAAGCATCCACAGGATTTCCAGGGTATGGCATTAAGTGTAACCCCTACTGTACATGACATATGTAGCACTCTGATATATCACTGGCGTGTTATCAGATATGATGACACTATTTACGGTGTACAGCACATATGCACCACTTCATGCACGACATATGTACAAAGGTTGACAGAGGTGTTTGCTGACAGCACATATACGGGGCCAGTATAGATATGTTGCTGTGATACCCTCAGTAATCTACCATTGTAACGTGGTATGTTGCAACATATTTCCAATGAGGGATATGTAGTCAGTAACTGTCATGGCCTTCACCATCAACAGACTGCAGTCCTCACACTACCTTCTGCGTTTCAGAGATAGATGTATCGTGGCTAACACATGACACCAAAGGCACAACACTGCCCATTCTGCAGATGAGCCTGCAGATGGGGATTCCTGATATACATGGAACTGACATGTAAGGTATTGCAACATGTATGACAGGCATATCCAGACAAACACTGTTAATCCAACATTACTCCATATGCAGTATAGCAGCACTTACAGTTCGTAGTCAGGTCAGGCACATCCCCTCATGTTTGTTGCCCTCTTCCCACAATGTATGTTGTTAGAGGTAAATACCCAACCCATCTGGAATGCTTTTTTCCAAACGACAGTTCTAGCTCCTGCTCACAGTGACAGACAAGGGCCAACACCACCAGGATGTTCCCAGGTATTGGAGTGTGTTTCCATGCAATTGGCTATGGAAATGTTACCACACCTGTTCCACATGCAATCGGCTAGGGAAGGGCTGCAATTTGTGCAGAGGCCATCAGCTGATCATGAGAATCACGTTAAATGCACATGCTGCTGCCTAAGCAATGCAGGTGTAACTCTCGACATCCTACAGAGAGAGAGAGTGGGGGAGGCAGACAGAGGCGAATACATGTCAGGGAGGGGTAGGAGGGTGAAACCTACACATGTTTGTGTCACACACCTACCAGCACAGGGTATCAAACACCTAACAGCTATATAGTACTATCACAGTCCGATGCTGTTATTGGATGCACCAGATGGGTTATCTGATGGGGAGAACTCAGAACATATATGTGACGGTGAGTGACAACTGCAATAGGGATATGGTAGATATACAGTAGATGATGTACACATGCCTGTCTGCATGAACAGGTGCCAGCGTCAGCACAGGCACACTCACACAGACACACACACATTAACACACTTGCCAGGGCCAGGAGTACAATCCGTCACTAGTGGGATTGCCACAACACATCAAGTGTAGAGGGAACACATGCACCACATGGGTGATAGGGAGATTGCATGGGCAGTGAGTATGACAGGGTGTCAGACATAAAGTGGCATGCTTCACTGTGCCCTGGGGGGAGTAGTGCATGTGGATGTGGACATACACACCATACAACACACACATGAACACACAGGGTCCAGTTTGGGCATGCAAGGGTGCATGTCTGCACTGGTGTGTGGTGGCCAATAGTGCCAGCAAGCTATACAAGGGTAGCCAATGAATACACCTTGACATCAGCCCACATGACAATGGTCTGCATTGTGGCACAGGCCTGTAGCATCTGCATTTGCCTGCACAGGTGGGTATTGCATCCGTCTTCCAGTCACCTGGCTGACTATTGTGTGTGGCCAATTCTGTGCATCACTTGCCATGTCTGTGTTCCCTAGTCCATGAATTGGATGGTGTCTAGAATGTGCACACCTCCCACATGTATGTACAGTGACATGTGGAACTGTACCTGAGATGTCTGGCCCATGCTGTAAACACAGCTTATCATCAGATGTGCCAGTCTTGCCCACGTCTGGTAGGGAGTGGTACTGGTCAGCAGATTTACCCTGCACCTACATTGATAGCATGCTAACAGCATTTCCTGATGTCAGTGTCATATGACACATACAGGCCATGTTGTCAGGCATGGTATGTCCATTGTGAGTCACATGTGAAGTCACAGTGGGTTTGCTACCTGTGATTGGCAGGCCTTGATGTCACATATATGGGTATGGCTTTGCATCCCAGCCTCTCAGCCATTTACATCTGTTATCTCTGTATGGTTGATATTGTGATATATTGTAGGGTCACCATAAATTAAATTAGCAAAACTCCTCCTCATTGCCCACAGACTCACAACCACCTCTGCACAGGATACTAGTTACAAACACACACACACACACACACACACACACACACACACACACACACACACACACACACACACACACCTGTCATGTCTGGGAGTAGAACCCCTACTTAACTAGTTTACTACACTTCAGCACTACACAGTTATATCACGCGCCAAGGACATTACTGAAGTACATCTTCCCCAAAGGTGTATTTCACAATTAATGACATTAGCAGGACTACAAAAAGTAGGGCATTTGTAATGTACTGTGGGTGAGTACCTATAATGCATTGCTCCATACACAGACACTGAGACACACACACATCACATCCGGAACTGGCATGGATGGAGATGGAACACTATCACCATTCTAAATCACACTACAGCAGTACACAGTTAGAGAATGCCCTATGGCGATTACTGGGCTATCACGTTCCCAGATGTGTACATCTTGGTGAGTGACATCAGCAGCCTTGGCAAAGTAGAGTATTTGTATTGTATGAAGTGTGAGTAGCCTAAAAAGCTTTGCTCTCTACCCAGTCAGACACACACACAGACTCACACGCAAACACACACAGTTGCCAGGGCTGAGGCTTGAACACCTACCTAACTAATTTACCACACTACAGCAGTATGCAGTTACAGGGCGCACTATGGCAATTACTGGGCTATCAATTTCCCAGAGGTGTACTTCTGGGTGAGTGACATCAGCAGCCTTGGCAAAGTAGTGTATTTGTACTGTATGGAGTGTGAGTAGCTTAAAATGCATTGCTCTCTACCCAGTCAGACACACACACACACACACACAGACTCACACAGTTGCCAGGCTTGGGCTCGAACACCTACCTAAATAGTTTAACACACATGTGTCAATTCTGTGCATCACTTGCCATGTCTGTGTTCCCTAGTCCATGAATTGGATGGTGAAATACACCTTTGGGGAAGATGTACTTCAGTAATGTCCTTGGCGCGTGATATAACTGTGTAGTGCTGAAGTGTAGTAAACTAGTTAAGTAGGGGTTCTACTCCCAGACATGACACTACAGCAGTACACAGTTACAGGACATGTCACGGCAATTACTGGGCTATCGCGTTCCCAGAGGTGTACTTCTAGATGAGTGACATCAGCAACCTTGGCAAAGTAGTGTAATTGTATTGAATGGAGTGTTGGTAGCCTAAAAAGCATTGCTCTCTACCCAGTCAGACACACACGCACACACACACACACACACACACACACACACACACACACACACACACACACACACACACACACACACATGCACACAGTTGCCAGGGCTGGGCTTCGAACAACTAACTAACTAGTTTATCACACCACAACAATACACAGTTACAGGATGTGCCATGGTGATTATGGAGCTATTATGTTCCCAGAGGTGTACGTCTCGGTGAGTGACATCAGAAGCCTTGCCAAAGTTTAATATATGTATTGCATGGAGTGTGAGTAGCCTAACAAGCATTTCACTCTACACACTCAGAGGCATACAGGCACACACAAAAACACACACTCACACAATTGACAGGTCTGGGGTTAGTACTACTACCTAACTACTCTGTCACTACAGTAGTATGCAGTTATGGGATGCGCCATGCACTTTACTGAGCTATAGCTCTCCCAAAGGTGTAATTCACATTGGATGACCTCAGCAGGCTTGTCATACTACTGCTATTGGGAGGGCAGTGTGTGCATGGGCCATACCCCATTCATGTGGGGGTTGCCATGCCACATGCAGGCACACACTGGGTCATATGTCACAGGTGCATGTATACAGCTATTAGATGGCTGCTTCCTAGTACAGTCTTGTTGTGAATCTGGCATGTACACCGCATAGTCTGTCATGCTGACAGGTACTGGTGGCTAGTATCCGCAGTGGGTTATATCCACACCTCATGTGTTGGGGGTCCTTAGGCTGTGTGCCAGTTGGGACAGGCCCGCATGGCTCCTTGTCACAGTCACCCTCTTCCTCACATCTATGTCTGTGTACCTGTGGCTTATTATAGTGTGTTGTCCTTACATATTTGCCTGCATTCCTATCCACTGTGTGTGCAAGGCAGATGTGGTGCATATGGAAATGTGTTCACACTGAAAACTGCAACTTCCAGATATGTCTGGTCCACTGGTGTTTGCAGACATGGCCTTCATGTGTTTAAGTGTGTGAGCATGCCCAGTATGACCTCTCAGTATGTTGCTGACTGACATTGCCTTCATTCCTCTAAGTGTGTGAGCATGCCCAGTATGGCCATCTGTGCTGCATGTGTGGATCACATCCAGGTTGTTTGCACTGTGGTGCTGACCTTTTGTTGTACACCAATGGGTAGCATGCTGTGTCTGCAGGGTATCCATCGGTCATTTGCCATCGACTGTTGCTACATTTCTGCATAGTGGGGGGGGCACCTGACTGTTTCTATTGTTCTACACAGGACTGGGGGGCACACCTGACTGTTACTCTATGTGTACGTTGGATGGGGGGCTGCACCTGACACTTGTACACATTTGCTAGGACTGTACTGGTAAGTCAGGTACTCCATTTCAGTCTGTAGTCTTACCTATCCTGCTGGCTAGTGCTTACCAGTGTAGTACAGATCCTAGCTTTGTTTACCTACATATTAGTGCCTGACTTCCTAGCCTTCACAACTTACATCTGAGTGCCTGGCCTGCTGCGGTCTGTCTGTGTAGGCCTGGGGGTGGGGTTAACCACAGGGCACATTCGGAGACAATAGTACAGCTTTTGTTTGTGTTTGTCTTCACCTGTCCTGCTGGCTGAGACTGCTTCTGGGTATGTGATCCTTCCTGACTTTGTGCTTTTTATGGACACCCCTGTCATTCAGGCTATTTCCTGCTGTGGGTTTTGTCACCCTGCATAGTACTGGCTACTATGGCGACTCCAGTATGTGTTACAGATCTCATGCTGCCACTATGGGTGTCTACTCTCTGCTGCCTTGAAATCCGGCCATCTATTTCCCTTGCATGTTCACATCCATACCATAGCTACAGGTAAAAACACATTCTACTCCATTTGACAATTGGTAGGTTGATTGACTTACCTTGAGGGTGTGCCGGACTTGCGGATGGTGCTGGAGGGCTGCCTATGTTGGATGCACATTGTACACTCCCTATACATGGTTAGGCACAGGTAGTGTCATGTTTGGCATCCCTTTTACTCTCTGTGCGAGTCAGAGAGAGGTGTCATTCCCTGGGGCCCTACTGTGTCAGTGCATATACTATGTGTTGCCTCTTTGCCAAGGCCAGAGCATACTGGGCACACCCCCTTCTCCCTATTGGAGCAGGCTCAGGTTGTTTCCTCCTCCGAGTCACTCTACCTGCACAGGTCTTGGCATTGGTGGGGGGATGTGTGGCCCTGACCCATGCTGTTCCTGCCGCAGCTGTTTCCGCAGGATCATATTGTGTAACATAGCACATACCATTACTATTTGGGTACATGTAGCTAGTAAATACTGCAGGGCTCTACTGGATGTGTCCAGACACCGGAATCGTGACCTGAGCATCCCAAACACATGCTCTATTATATGTCTGGCCTGTGCGTGTGCATCATTATGGCGTTGTTGTTCAGGTGTGTGTGCATTTCTGATGGGTGTCATCAGCCACGGCTCCAGTGGGTACCCAGCATCCCCCACTAGGTGACTGTAGGGGATGTCCACATTGGCAAATCTGTGGTACAGCTGCGTCAGTTGCCATATGTGTGAATCGTCATAGCTTCCAGGGCAGCCAGCACACACATTCAGTATAATGCCCTGGGCATCACATGCAACCTGGCAGTTGATGGAGGGGTTGCCCCTGCAGTTGATGTAGGCCCTACCCTGCTCACCGGGTGGTGCTTTGATGCGTAAGTGCTTGCAGTCTATAGCACCCACTACCCTAGAGTAGTTAGCTATTTGGTGGAAGAGACGCATATTGCGGGTCAACACCTCACGTGTGTTGAGGAAATCTACGTGCTCACTAGCATGTGCTGACATGGAATCCAGGAATTAGTGGAATACTCTGGATGCTGATGCCTGTTAGATGCCCATGTTATGCCCAGTTGTGGTTTGGGAGATACCTGTGTCTACACATACCTTGGTATCCACTGGGATGGGTTCCCCTCAGCCAGTGTGGTATGTCAGGTGTGGCCTGCACAGCTCAATGATTTGCTGTAGTAGGTCTCTGTCCTCCCTATAGCGCTAAACTATCTCCAGCTCATGTAGCCCCTGGTAGATTACCCTGGGTCTTTAAACTCTTCTCTGTCTCCTCACTGTGGGTTGTTCAGCAGCATTGACATCCTCACAACCTTCAGCCTCTTGCACATTTTGTTCTATGTTGCCTGCTGCAGCCCTTCTCATTTTGTAGGTTTAGTTTTAAAATATCCCCGCTTGTATACAGTGGTGGTGTAGATTGTGGAAAAACCAGAGGGGTAGGTGTTTGCTTGGTTTATAGTGGTGTTTTAGGCTGGGCTGGTCTGCTTCCAGTGTGATTAGCTGATTCTGATACATTTCATCTGGCAGCTCAACTAGGTATCCATGATTACCTTCCTACTGCTGTTTTCTCTTCCCATTGCCTCCCTGTTTAGGCCCGTGTGCACGCTGTGTGAACAAAGTGCTCAAATCTGCATGGAGCTGCTTTTTCCTGGTTTAACTTCCTTTTTCTTCTTGTATAACCTGGTGCACGGCATGATCACCTACTTACACTTTGTAAAGAGTGCTAGGCAGGCTTAGATACACCCCTAGCTTAGTTGTACTAAGCTAGAAGCAATCCCGAGCCACAGGTCTCCAATTCACTTACAGTATGTCTGACACACACCCCCAGTCTTGCACCCAGCTATTTATACTCTTACACTCTTGGGACCTGCCTCACACACAGGGAAAATCTGGGATTCACTAACCCTTCCCTCATTTGCATAGGATTGCCTGCTAATGCATAGTTACATGTCCCACACTGAGCCTCCCCCCTTAGCAACCATTACGCACTGGCCAGGTTGTCTTCTGACTGCCATTGATTTACATGATAGAATACTGATTTTAGTTAGAATGTTTATTTTAGGTTTATTTTATTGAATTCCCCCAATCCCATTTGCACGTCGCTGCCCTATTCTTAACCATGCGAGATCGGAGATAAAACATTAAAAGTTGTTTTTTTTATTTATTAAACATTTTGCAATGCCAATGGCCTTCTACTTGGCCATTGGCATGCTTCCTCAGTAATATGCAGCCTTTATTTGGAGCTGTCATAGCTCCGTTTTGTGATTTGCAGAAATGTACTCAGTTACTAACCGAGTACATTTCTGCAGACTGCACTCATCCTGCACTGACAGCTGCCAGCTTCCTGGATCACAAATTACCCTCATTTGCATGGTTTTCACCTGCAAATGAGGGTAATTTGCATACAGGAGCTTGGTCCATGCAGGAATAGCCTAAGAGCTCACGTTCACTTCCCGGGAGCTAGTTCCTGGATCGCACATCGGCCATATTGCAAAAAATAGCTCTTAAACTAATCCCGCACATTATAACAGGCTTCAGAAATCTGGGGGTTACTGTGTAATGTTACTATTAATACAAATGGTAGTTTGACCAAGAGCAAGACTATTAGGAAGTGCCTACAGTGTCACCAAATAAATATGCATGTACTCTCAGAACTTAATTATCTCTAGAAAGATCAGCCACAATGAGAGGTTTAAATATATTTAATAATAAATAACAAAAGAACACGAGAATACTAAATATATATGGACAGTGACATCAGAGTTCAAAATCACAGGAAATATTTAAAACAACATTGCAGGACAGTTTCAAATAATTAAAGAAAAAACATCTAAGCTAAGCTTTACTATATTACTGACTGAATCTAAGAGAATTACTATGCCCTAGTTAACTTACTTAAGAAGAGCAAGGCAGATGTTATGTGAATGGATCTTGTCAGGCCCAGAACAGAATACAGAATGCAGTCTCTCTCTAAGAGACTTCATAAATTAATATTTCAAATATTACTGCTGGGATAGCTTGCAGAATGACATAATTTCTTGTCATCTGACTCCTAGTTCCCAGGCTTATAACAACTATTGATGGCAGCTGGTAGCATTTAGCAACTACCTGTGAAAGTACATTGACAAGAGCTTTTCCTCAGATCTTTGGCAAATGGTGGAAGTCATAAAACAAAAAAAAAAAAAAAACTTCCAAGACAGTACAGAAAACTTCTCAGCACAGACATTGTGTCTTCTTGCTGTGATAAAGTAACTTAATTTCAGCTATTTTTCTAAAGCTAACCTCCTGTATTCCAGTTTCCACTATGAAAATATACATTTAAATAGTTACAATAGTACATGTACATTTCTGTTCTTTTCCAGTAGGGCACGCTGTGTTTACATGTCAAGCACTTTGCAAAAACGTTTTTCAATACACATCTGTACAAACAAGTTTGATATACACAAGACATACTGTTCTAATACAGTTGTAACACAAACATATTGTATGAATCATGTTGATGTTCACAAATGACATATAATTATTTGCAAAATTCCAGCTAGTTGGGCTGGCAGTCCCTCCTTTGTCACAAAAGCATAGCTCATGTAATTGCATATGTGGCAAATGTACACTGGCTGTGACAAACAACTCTGCTACATGGATGTTGGCAAAGCCAACCTCCCAGAGGCTATTCAAATTAAGTCTTGACAAAGAATGATGAAATGACAACGCATATCTCATGACATTAATTTCTAAAAGGTCTCTTTGCTAAATGGTGCACATCTGTTACATCATTATATTTGACATAAGCACAAGGAATTACAACAAATGCTACTATAACAGCAGGTAAACAACACAAACAAACAAGAAAGTCTTATATCACAGTGCAGCATGCCACACAGTAAGAATTATTAATTAAGCCCTCATGTCTCATAAAGCTCTACAGTGGGAACAAATGGATTACAGTAATACATAAATGTTTGGATGAAGACATGGGATACACAAGATTATTATTCTGAAAATAAGAAATGGCTGAGAACAGTCAATGACATACTCACCATCTGCCTCTTGCAAGACTTGAACACATGCCAATACAGATATCAGAAAGCTGTGTATTAACCATCAATACCACTAAAATAGGCAAACCATTTGTGTCATGAAGGACACACTTGAAGGGATTATGTCAGCATACTATTGTAATGGGTATAGACCACCTAACATGGATTGGCAGACCTAAAGAATGAGGCCCTTGTACTGTACCATATCAGCATTATTTGCTTAAGCCACTACTCTCTATCACAAGCATTTAATAGACAGACATTATCATATTCAAAACATTACCATTCATGCTACACACTTTACAGAACTGTGTAATAACTGCATCTGCTACAGGAGATAGTAATGAAGACTGACTCAAATGACACAAATCAAAGTATGAATTAAGAAAGGGTTTTTGAAAAAAAAATACCCAATGCAAAATGTTCTCAGTAATGAAAAAAAAGTAGCTATGTTAATATATACACAGCTATGGGCAGTTCAAAATCGATGTTGTTTGGCCAAGCCCTAATTTCTGTCCATATCATTTTGTATACATATAGTCCCAGATTCAGACCACAGTCTAGAATCAAAGAAATGCTATACAAGGCTGTATTAACTGCTTGTGCCACTGGAGGACACTCAAGACATGAATCACACAACACCCATTTGTCTGCTATGAAATCCTTAATCTGTTGAAAGGTGTTTGTCAACATGAAAATGGATGGAAATAAGTTGATGCAATTTTGTATATGTCACATCAGTACAGTGGCATAATGATGTCCTTCGCTGGAATTGAATAGCTGCCTATGTATGTTTACAAGCTAATGAAATCTGTATTAACCACATGGACCACAGGCAAAGTTATAACACATCTGTGACCACAAGCTATGTGAGGTCATGATAGCACATCATTGTGTTATGAAAAATATTGCTTGAGGTAAAAGTGATGGGTGCCAACTCTCCCACTGTATACTTGACAACCGTGGTAGATATCATTCATGTATAGCACTATACTGACACAGACTGATACTTATCAGTCACTGAAGGGGGTTTGCACACCGACCTATGTGACCACATGAGTTACAATATACTGTGTAGAATGAACATGCCACAGGAGAAGTCTTGCTAAAGCTGTGAGATACTTTGTATTTGAAGTTATTACATCATCTTATTGGTGCAAGGCATATGTTTCTGTAATTTGTTTAAAACAGTGGTGCTGTCTGTCTCCTTGTCACAAAATAGTGCTTTATGCTAATTATACCAAAGCACACATGTTGTATAGTGCATTCATCACTATGATGGTCGAGGAAGAGTCATGCACAATATGTACACTACCATAGATTCAAACTCATGTTTTAGTAAGGCAACAAGCTACAGAACATTGTATCATCTCCTCACACAACAGAAGAAGGCTAACTTCCATGTTTAGAAAAGACACACTTTAACAAATTGCATCAGCAGAGTTGAACAAAAGAATAGTCTGTGCTAAAATGCACAGAAAGTATTGAAAGAGAAATCTCCAACTATACATGCACACATCAGATATTTGGTTGACAGCAGGAGATGGTAATAAAGGTTACCCTTACCTGTATGTGCATTCAAACTCATATTAACCACAACTGAGCTTAAGGTGTAATACTTGGTTTTGAACAGACTACCTAAGATCACAATGTAGAGAACATTGCATTAATCAGAAGTAAAGGGAATGTATGTGTTGGGAAATACTACTAACACTGTACATCTACGGATCATATCTGCAGATGAAGTCATTTCGACACATCACAAAAGAAAAACACACTCACTGTAGATATTCACTGCTGGATTTAAATCTCCTGCCTATTTAGTTACACAATCTAAAGAACGCAATATTAACAGGAAGCACAACAGAAAAAGTCAGATTTCAAAAATGAGAAAGTGCACATTTAAGGATGACATCATAGTCTTCCATGAAATGGTGTTTTGGAAGAAAACACATCAGATCGATTGAATAGTAGTGTCACAGTGTAAACATTTCTTGTAAGTGGCAACTTACACAATGCATGTTCTGATGAAACAAATCAGATGTGAAAGTACAAATACCTGCCATACTCATAGCATTCATGCAATGCAGGATTTAAACCACCTACCTATTTGCACAAGCTAGATAACATGATATCAAATGTAAGTCTCATAGGTGAAATCTGACTTCTAAAGGAAGAGTGTGCACAAGGTAAAGTCATCAATGTGTCACAGAGAAGATGTTTGTTGTCAAAGTGGCATTAAGTTAAGGAGGAGTCCTCCCCCAGTATAAATGTTTCACCTGAGTGGAAGTAGAGACAGCACTTCTGTCAATAAAGTTCTATGTAACTAACAATTCAGACACACATACACAAGCACTGTCAGATTTCAAACTAGCACTTTTCTAGTTACACTATCTAGAGAACACAGTATGAATCGCAAACACCATAGGTCAAGTCTGACTTTTACAGGGATGAGAGTGAACTTTTGACAAGATGAATTCATCAGAGTGTTGCAGAGAAGATGTTTGTTGTAAAAGAGGAATGAAGTGCATTGGGAGCTGTCTCCAAAATTAGTTTTCTCCTGAGTGAAGTGGATACATTACATTGGATGTTGAAGTCTTTGCTTATCTGTCATTAGAACTACACACATACAAGTTCACCATTGCCAGATTCAACCAACCTGCCTTACTAGTTACACAATCTTGAGTACACAGTATGACTTGCAAGCGCCACTGAAGAAGTCTGACTTTTAAGGAGATAGAGTGCACTTTTTGACAGGATGTGTGTTGCAAAGAAGATGTTTGTTGTAAATGTGGCATAAAGTTCAGAGGAAGCTGTCTCCAAGGTTCAAGTTTTCTGTTTAGTGGAGTGGACACAACACATCTGTTGTTGAAGTTTTACTCATCTGACATTAGAACCACACACACACACACACACACACACACACACACACACACACACACACACACACACACACACACGTTCATCACTGTCAGATTCTAACCACATACATAAATAGTTAAACAGGCTAGAGTATAGTCTAGATAGCTGTAATGAAACATTTGTAAATTTTCTGTGGAAGATATTTCACTGTAATAGTGTAATGCTAATTTAACTATATTGTTATTTATACTGTACCATGTGTAATATTGTTGCGTGCAATCTATTCTGTGAATTGATTTTGCTATTGTTGACAAGGGTCTTTGGAGACATTAATACTTGATTACTGAATGATAATTTGCACCTTCCTATGATGCCTTGAGGTATCAACTGGGCTACAGAGATAGGCAGTTTAACTACTGTTCCTGCATTGTGCTGGTGTTTGGGTAATATCTATACTGTCAATTGCAAATTGGGAGGATTTTTTTCTGTAAATGTGACAATACTGCCCTGTTTGTGTTTACTTTCAGTTATTGGCCTGCACACCACTCCTTAAGGCTTAATTTATGCTGAGTTGTACTGCGAGCTGACGTAAACCTGAATCTGACTTTAAGTTTTGGAGGTTTCAGAATTAAATGCTAGTTTTTAGAGCAAATTCTAAAAATAGACTCCTAACAAATTGTAAAACTGTTTCACTCATACTTTCAACAGCAGAATTATACCCATTACAAATATACATTAAAATAAAATCTTGTACATTAATTCATAATCTGAACACCCCAGACTTATTGCACATAAAAATGAATGTTAATAATTAAGGCGTGGAAGGATATCACCAAAATGGCATTAACTTTTCTGATGTAATAACTTTAATTAAAAGGTAACATTTAGGTTATTGAAACATAAAGTACTGGTAAGCTAAATAACTTCAACTCATTTATTTTTTTGGGTTTTTGACTGTATTGGTGGGCTGGTGCTGTAACTATTGTAAGCCCCAAACTTTTGCAGTTCCTCAAGTTTGAGAAACATTTTGAAATATAAAGTATAATATATGTATATATATATATATATATATATATATATATATATATATATATATATATATATGGATTCACTTCAAAAGATCGAATTTCCGAAATCTCGAACTGCAAATAACCGAAACCAAAAGCTCGAGTTTCGGAAACTCGAACTTCTGAAGGGAAACCATTAAAACAAAAAAAAAACACAAGCTTCGCTTTTGCAGGGCTTGCCCCTGCACCCATGTGGAGGGCTGTGCCCCACACCCCCTACTTAAATATACCAACTCCAAGATCGCTATAGTGGGAGATGGGAAATCTCCGTCTTGCTATATGCAGAAGCGCAAAACGGGAGATTTCTTTACTTCCTGCCAACACCACGAAACAAAAAATACATTATGTACACACAAGGCATGCAACAATACTTACCTCTGTGTGCACGTAATGTATTCAGGTAAGTAAAGTGTCATTTCGGAACACTACACACATTCGATTTATTAAAATCTCGATCATATGGTCTCGACCATATGCAAATCGAGATTTTAATAATTCGATTATGTGAAGTGTTCCCATATATATATATCTATATATATATATATATATATATATATATATGTGTGTGTGTGTGTGTGTGTGTGTGTGTTTGTCAGATATATATATATATATATATATATATATATATATATATATAGAGAGAGAGAGAGAGAGACCCTTCAGATTGCCAAATGGCTGGAATATCGAACAGTGGATCACCGAGATGAAAACATTTTTTAAGAACATCACACTGTTTGCATGGAGATCACTGTTGGGAAAAATTCCCATTCACTTCAATGTAAGTGTGATCTTGGAGTTGGTAATTTAAGTAGTAGGGGCTGTGGGGGTGCAGGAGGGGTGTAGCCCCCTTGCTGCAGCAAACAAAAAAAGATTTTTTTTTATTTAGGTTTTAATGTTCCGAGGGTTCATGCATATGGGTTTGGCCATATGTGGTTTGATATTCTGGACGTTCAACAATCTGAAGTAGATCCATAAATAGAAATGTTACCCTTTTTCTCACTGTAGTGTGATCTTGGAGTTGTTATTTATAATTAAGGGGGTTGGGGGTGCAGTGGAGCTTGCCCCCCTGCAGAACCACTGAGACAGATTTAGTGTTGCCTGAGTTTAAATGGAGGATTGTTCCTTTAAGTAAAAACTGGACATCTGGTAAGTTATATAGTTTAATGTTCCGGGTTGTGCAATCAGTCAGTCCTGGTACTGACAGAGCAATATTTGAGCACTGAGCTTTTTAGACTAGTACAGGTAAGGCAATGTATTATAAATTTACAGCTTGGTCTATGTTCAGCATTTTGTGAAGCATGGCTTGTTAGATGTTTGATTTATTGGAATTTAGATGCATAATTGAATCAAGTTGTATGCAAAAAAAAGGGCAAACATAACAGCACAGGTTTCACTGAATAAGTCATGAACATGTGATTTTGCATTTTGAAGCCATGCTGCTTTATAAGCTGGAGCATGACTGCTGCTGGTAGTATTTGCACTCTCAAAGATAGCAAGAAGGAGAAGAACAGTGTAAAATCTTTCTTGTACCCTTTATATCACTAGCAGTAAGTCATATAGTGCAGATATACAAAACATGGACTTCAGAGATGACAGTGAATTAAGAGACAGGCTAGGGACTGCATTACATGGTCTTGTATTGCATATGCCTATTGGTCTTAAATATTTGAGAAATGAGAGCACCCTTCCATTGAGAATGGAAACTGTCATCAGTTTTATGTAATGACAAACAGAACATTTCTTTCAGTAGCTTTTACCATGACAAATTGTGTGTGCATATGTGTGTATGTATAGACACAAACACACACACACATATATAGATAAATGCAGAGATATATATGTAGATATAATGTGTAGAGATAAATAAATATATAGATATGCATTTTATATATATATATATATAAATATATATATATATATATACATATATATATATATATATATATATATATATATATATATATATATATATATATATTTATATATATATATATATATATATATATATATATATATATATATATATATATATACATATATCATCAATATGCGTAGCATTAGCAAACATCAATACACCACTGCTCATGCTCAGAAGCTTATCTTTTAATAATCAAAATGAAAGTCTTTTTTTTTCAAGGGTGGTGCTAGGCCTCTGCACACCCACACTTCCTTATAATTATACATATATACTAACTCTGAGCTCACACAATCCTTGGGGAAAGGGCATATTCCCCTACCCTGGGGACTGTTGACCTTGCACATCTGATAATCAGACTGTTAATGCAAAGACTGTTTTAACTTCAAATCAATCACAACTGGGGAACCTACATGTATACACTCATATATTTATACAGGGTCTATATCAAGCAATCTACATCTGAAAATGTTGACTCACATTTGTATGACACGAAAATGTCGAACTCCAACTTTCCTGAACGGCCAAATCACCCATTTCTTTCCGAGGGATATGTTTGTTTTTGTGTGGCGTTTCTGTCGGAAAGAAATGGGTGATTTGGTCATTCGAGTATGTTGGAGTTCGACATTCTGCTGTCGAACAAATGTGAGCAAACATTTTCAGATGTCGATTTCATGATATAGACCCTTTATATATATATATATATATATATATATATATATATATATATATATATATATATACAGATATATATATATATATATATATATATATATATATATATATATATATATATATATATCAACATATATATGCATATATATATATATATATATATATATATATATATATATATACCCGCTATAACTGCTAGGTTCGGGTTGTCTGGATGAAAGTAACTGACCTTGGTATTTGATCAGTGTAAACAATAATGTTAAAAAATAAAATATAAAATGCACCACAGAATATCCAATCCTTCAGAGCTTCTGGCGGTCTCTTGGCCTGCAAATCCCCAGGCTGTATAAGTAAGTTTTTGACACAGGTTTGGTAGTGGACATTGCCCTAAAACCTTCCAATTCTAAAGTCAGCCCTGCTGAGAGGTGTACAAAGAAAGTTTGTGTGAGGGGCTGTGGTGGGGAATCATTATTTCTTTAATTTTACTTCCAAACCTTCAGTTGTGTGCATATTATGTGGTCATTATTCATTTAACTTTCCTCACAAACTTCAGGTGTGTCCACATAGAGTCACTAGAGTTTGTATTGGAAAAGTCTACTGTCTTATAATAACAAGTTGGGAATGATACTGTGATCATTGAATTGTGAGGAAATTGAAAAAAAAAACAGATGCATATATAAGTTGCTATCTTTGGGAGAAGGTTAGAAAGTCTGCTGTTTATTTCTGTCAGCAACAGGTTGCATTGTTGCATTTTTTTTTAATTTTGTCCAACTCTGACATCAGAGGGGTATACATACAGTGGCTGTCTTTTCTAGGGCGGGGCATGCTGTATACATGCATGACATCAACAACTTGAAATATATTACTGTTCATTTGTGCCTTGATTTTCATTCCAATCTAACACCAGATGGAGATGCACAAATGACTTTTTTCAGGGGGTAAGGTTGGCTGGTACAATTCCCAGATATAATTTATGTTTCCTGGCAACCGTTAATCTTATTTTATTGTGAACTGCTATTTTCTCAACTTTTGAGCATTAAGCCTTGGACACAACTTATTTTTTTCCTTGAAATAAAGGGGGTTGGGTTAAGACAATTTCTGTCCTTCGTGATTTTTATTCAGGCCATTGTTGGATCAAAACATGTACCTTGGAGCATGTAGAGTTTCCAAGGCTTCTGGAGGCTTAGTGGCCCCAGATAATTGGCTTAGTGTAGTTATTTGTTCAACAGTTCTTACAGTGTAATAATTTCCACCCCAGTTATAATTGTATAGCCTTGATCAGCTGAGTGTGTTGAAAAAATTCAAGAAAAACTAAAGTTGATGAGCAAGACTGAATTTCTTCCCCTAATCATCATGACTTTTGTTCAGGAATTAAATATTTTAAGGGATTACAAGTATAGTTTGGTGCTTGTGTACACTTTGTGACAACTTAACTTGCATTTTTACTTAGTTCAGTGACACTTTCAGTGAAAAGGCACTTTAAAATTGTGATGGATTGAAGTGCACTACTTAGTTTTTTCTTCTGTGATATGTGTGTAACTGTGTAGGGAAGTGTAGGTGTATGTGCTGCTTATGAACACCAGAAAGGCAACTTGCCTTCTTGCCATCTCTTTCTAGCACTGTCTCCTTTCCTCAGCTTTTATTCTTGAGACGATGGTTTGTCAGTAACTGATGGCACTGTCCATTTAGATATATAACAGAAGTTGGTAACCTAGCAATATATTTGCCAGTATATTGAAAAACTACAGTCTCATAAGACTGCTATAGATTTTCTGCATGTACCTACCTCACTTAGGAAATTCAGGTGGATGAAGAAAGTCACATGGAAATTGTCTAAAGCAGTCGGGCAAATTCCACAGTAACCAGCCATAATTTTTCCTAGTCTCTGTGATTAACACCCCTAGTCTCTCATGAAAGAATTCACTATACTAAATCAGGCAATGTGTAAATGAAGTAATACAGACACTGTTCAACTGTCATGTAGTTATTGTACCATTAGTAATTCAATTATAGAACATGTTGTCTTGCATGCTTTAATTTATCAATGGAATAAGTATATAGCTCCTCAATGGATCCCCTTTCAGCCATATTCCAAGTTACAAATGCAAAGCAAATGGTATACATAGGAGCCACTACACAAATTTAAATCCATAAAAGGCATAGTAGTGACTGAAGAGCAGTGCCTAACATTCGTCAACAATGAAAACATACACCCACCTTTATGCACAACTGAGCAATATAACCATGAGCTATTTATAGATAATGTTTGCAGTGGCTGTGAGGCATAGACATAAGCATTAATATGACACAGTTCTTCAGCTTGGTGGAAAATACTGGCAATGTGATTAGAACGTGTATACATGGAATCTAATACATATGTGTGTGTGTGTGTGTGTGTGTGTGTGTGTGTGTGTGTGTGTGTGTGTATATATATATATATATATATATTATATATATATATATACATATATATATATATATATATATATATATATATATATATATAGCTATAGATATACATTATATTTATCTGACCTCATGCATAAATGGAAAAAAGGGGTTTTGGAGATATATATATATATATATATATATATATATATATATATATATATATATATATGGATCTATGTTGTAACATCGAAAGTATGTTTCAGTGAAACGTACATAAGAGAACTCAATTACTCGAAAGTGCATTTTATTGAAAATGCACTTTCACGAAAAAAAAATGACAAAAAACCTACACAAATAAACACTACTCACGTTTATGCAGGGGGGCAGGCCCCCCTGCACCCCCACATCCCCCTACTTTAATATTCTCACTCTGAGATCGCACTACAGTGGGAAAAAGGAAATATCCCCTTATCCCCGCTGTACCACGATCTAAGCAACAGTTTGCTTAGTTGTACAATCAACACTACATGTTGATGTACAACTAAATCTACATGCAAACTCCATGTTTTTTTTTTCCTTTTTTTTTGCGAAAGTGCGTTTTTGATAAAATGCACTTTCGCAATATGAATTAGCTCAAGTACGTTTCACTTAAATGTACTTTAGATATATATATATATATATATATATATATATATATATATATATATATATATATATATATTTTTTTAACACTTGTTTATTGGGAAAGTCCGACTTAGAACGAGCCAATTTTCAGCGGATGCTTGGGGAGAAATTCTTCATACATATGTATTTGTAATGTATTAGTTTCATACAGAGACCTATAATCAGCACCTCAGTTGAAATGCATTACAAACCTTATGTAGCTTTTTGCATGGAATGGTTTCTGGAATTATAGCGATATAGCAATAGATAGATATTATTCCTTATAATACATACCACGATTTAGAATACCACTCTATAAGGGACCGCTGTGTATATACAGATTATAGAGATTTATTCACTTGCTGTATATATCACAGAATGATGTTGTGTAAAGAAAGGTAATCCAAATATTGATATGAATTAATTTTCATGTCCAGCATGAAAAACCAGGAAATTGTTATAAGAAGGTGAATTTAGCATCAAAAGGGTGAACAACACTTTCAAATTCTGTTTCATGGTAGTATTTATGGTAGGGTGTGTGGTATGAAAAATTCACTAGTATACTGTTTTTTTCCATTGTATTTTTATTATTATTATTATTGCTATTATTATTATTATTAGTAAGTAGTAGTAGTATTGTTTTTCAGCTACACTTTCAAAATATTCCTTTTGATTTTAAGCAGTGGTCATTGATGAGACTGGAATGCCTATAGTGTATTTGTGAGTATAAACATTTGGATCACTTGTATGTGTGTTTCAATAAAGGACATTCCATTTTTAACTCATATGTGGATTACCTACTATTTTATTATTTTGTAGTATGTATTTTAAAGTTCAATTTTTATTAGTGAACTAGGTGCATAACATACTTCAGGGAGTGAACTTCACACCCTCCACACTGCAACATTTCTGCATGGTTAGTTTTTGGCTCAGTATAGGATGCATACTGGGTTTTCTGAGACTTCGATGGATGCCACGGATTTTTCTTTTTGCATGTGTGAAAATCAGACATTTAAGAGTGAGTGTGTCAGATACCTAGAACTGGGACACAATGTTCTGCAGTGGTTAGTGTGAAGACTCATTTGGGGACCTTGAGTAAAACATATAGTCCATTCCCAGGTTTTGGAACCTGTTCCTGTGTACTCATAGGGGACATTGTGTATTTCTATCTCTGCTTTTAGTGACACTCTCTTATCAGAGACAGTGGTGAGGATTGAAACTCTGCCCTGGGGTTATAGAGGGCTCATCACATATTGGTGGCAGCAGTGAAATTTTAATTGAGCTTTAGTAGCCTGTTGGTAGTTGCCACTGAGCTGTGCACTCTCGACCTTTTGGTGAGGGAACAAGCTCTCAGCACTTTGCCCAGGAACATGAGGATCTGGTTGGCAGTCCAAGAGTGTAACTCTGCAAATGAATTGGGGAAAAAGGAGGATCTCTACTTGGCAAGCAGGACACCACTGTATAAGAGGGTGATACCCAGTGCTGCACATAGGTTCATAGGTGTGTAATAGGCTAATGGCCCTGGAGCCTTTAGAAGCCTAGCCCATAGAAGTGCCCTGCTATCATGCCACCTGATATTAGTTCCCAGTGCCTCTATCAAGTAGAGCCACTGGAGTGATCCCTGCGGTGAACTTTCTATTACCCATCCATTCATCAAGATTTCCCTGCTTGACATGTATGAGAAGTCTATTCCAGAGCATGGGTAGTCTCTGGGTGAGGGACCTGTCCCTCCAGCATGTTCTGTTGATTGTGGTAATGAGGTCTCTGGAGCATATGGTGTAGAGGGCTTGGGATTTCTTTAGATGTTGCATTTCTAACAGAGCTGTGTCAGACATAGCTTTGGAAGTCAAGCAGAGATCACCTCTAAGTAGGTGATATGAGACAGAGAATAGCTGGAGTCTTTTGAGTCTGTCCATGTAGGACATGTGTTTAATGCCTATGATCCTTTTCATGATGCACTTCTGTGACCTCTCTAGCTGTTGCAGGTATCTAGTGAGGTACATGCCAAATGGGGCATTATACTTGATGATTGGTCTAATGAGAGAAGAGTAGAGAGAGAGAGAGAGATGATGGCCTCTTTCTTCCTGGATGCAAAACCCTTGGTAATGAGATGTGCCACAAAGAAGGACTTTCTGACCACAGTGAAAATGTGGTAGTCGAAGAAGTTGCTGTCACCCTGTGTTCCTAGATCTCTTATAATGCCTTCAGTGTTCAGTGGGCTTCCATCGATGTGGTAGTTAGTGGGAACTGACTTTTTAACAAAGAGGATGACAACGCATTCTTTGGTGTTAGGCTTAATGCCATGGTTTCGACACCAGTCATTGGTCTCAGTGAGGCCTTTGTGTAGGATATCTGCATCATGTGGGGAGTTAATAATGGCTCCCAGGTTGCAGCCATCTGCGAACTTGGTCAGCCAGAGTCCGTTTTTGTTGGCCTGGACTTCTGAGAAGTAGATGCTGAACAGGAGAGGACCCAGGACCAATCCCTGTGGGACTCCACTCATGACTGGTTGGCAGTCTGACTTGGAGTCTGCTACTTTCACACTGTGTGTTCTATCTGTGAGCCAATTTGTAACCCATCTAGTGATATAGGGGTTCATGCCTAGTTTGGTGAGTTTATCAATAATTTCCGAGTGAGGAATGGTATCAAAGGCCTTGGCCAGATCAAGGTAGGCTGTATGTACTGCCTTACCTTCATCCACAGCCCTGGCGACTGAATCAAAGAAGCCAACCAGGTTTAGCAGGCATGATCTCCTTTTCACAAAGTCAAATTGTGTGGGGGCTAGAGTTTGGAGATTTCCTATATCTTTGTTAATCAGGTCCATGATGATCCATAGCTTTACATATCAGACTCATCAGGCTAATGGAGCGATATTTCCCAGGGTCTTTAGTCACTCCCCCTTTATGGAGAGGGATGACTGTAGCAGTGTGCCATTTGGTAGGGACAAAGCCTGAGGTGAGGCTGTGACTAAACAGGGCACACAGATGCAGTGCCAGTTCACTTTGTAGTTCATGTAGAACACAGCCCGGCATATTATTGGGTCCCATGTAAGCTGCATTCTTGGCCTTGGACAATGCAGCTTTAATGTGTGCTGCAGTAATGCTGGGTGCAAGGCATTCTTCTGGTATTGTGATTGGTCCTTTGGGGGGACGGTAAAGTTGTCACTGAATCTGTCAGCCAGTATGTTGACAATATCTGTTGGCTGAGTATACGAGGTACCATTGTGCAGTATCTCAGAGCAAATCTGGGTATTGCCATGGAGGTTCTTGATATAACTATAGAAGGCTTTGTGATTGTTTTTAGTGTCTGCCATTATTCTTCCTTCATAGCAGGCTTTAGAGGATTTGATGAGGGAATCCCAACTTTCTGTTAAGGCTAATAAGGGAGTTTTTCCAGTCTTGCGAATTCACCTTTTTCTGCAACAGTTTCTTTCTTCTGTTTTAGAGTTTATTAATGGCAGGAGACCACCAGATTGGCTTCCTTTTTTTTGGAGGAGTGTCTTGGTTCTGTTGTGTATGGCTAGTCCCATGCATTTATGTATGTTTGTACAGTGCATTGGCGTATGATTCAGCAGTCATGCAGCTATTTTCCATTGGCATTGGTGCCGTGAACTTAGCCACCTCTGTTTTTATGAGTCCAAAGTCAGCTTTGGAGAAGTTTTTCAAGGTGGTTACCATTGTTGGGGTGTGGGTAAGATGTGGATTTCCATGGTGATTAGTTTATGGTCAGATATGACCAGGGAGGGATTGACTATTGCTGTAGAGCAATGGTCTCCCATGTTATTAATAACCAGGTCAAGGATGTTGCTTCCTCTAGTGGGGGGCAGAAGGAGCAGGACCAGGGCATTGGAACTGATGAATTCCAGGAAGCATTGGGCCAGTGTATTGGTGCTTGAAAAGTTTTCCTAGTTGATGGAGGGGTAGTTGAAGTCTCCTAGTAAGAGAGTGTTGGGTTGGACCTTGATAGATTCCATGGTGCTTAGGAATGTAGAGTGTGAGTCTAGGGACATGGTTGGGAACCTGTAGCAGGCTATGACCTGGATCACCATCTTACCCAGTGTTAGTTGCACCTGAAGTATCTAAGATGCATTAAGCTGTACTACTAGTCTGGAGGTGTGCATATCCTTTATGAATATGGAGACACCACTGGCTTTGGAGCTTCGGTCTAAGTTTCAGGGCCAAAAGGTGTGAAGGAGTTATATCCTGGTTGCTTTCTGCTGCTTTAAACCAGGTCTCTATTATAGCACAAATGTTGATGTTCTCCCAATTTGAGGAGTGCTTCGAGTGAGTGCATCTTACGATTTAGACTTCTAGCATTGAGCAGCATGACTCTAAGACTGCATTTATTTATAGCTGTTATGGTAGTAATTTATTCTTTGGAACACTGCCTAAAAAAGACACTATAGGGGTGGCAAGAGCCTTAGCCAGTACCCGGAAATCCAGGCGTAACAGATGCAGGCCATCTCTGGCAAAGCATTGAGGTCTGTCAATCATGTCATCCCAAGAAGACAGATACTGGATCCCCTTAGTCTGACACCAGAAACTTAGCCAATTGTTGAAGTCAATCATGTTTTGTTTGTACTGCAGTATCATTCTGGGCGATGGTAGGATACTGCTCAGGACTAGTGTCATACTTCCTGGGCCATATAATCCGAGAGCTCCACCATATCTGTTTTCATGTAGTCCATGGTGGTGCATCTCAGGTCATTCACACCCACATGGACAATGACAGAGTCATACTTGTACTTGTTGTGGAGTGACCTAAGTGCATGTGTTATGTGTCAGATTCTGGCACCTGATAGACAGCTGACTGTTACCTTGTCCTTATTCAGTCTAGTGAGTGGGAAATCCATGTGTCTCATTATTTAGTCACCTATGATTAGTGTATTTGTCAAGGTGTTTAGCCTTAGGGGCTTTGGTTGAGTGGCACACTGTGGAGGTGAGCTATGTGTCCTGTGGTTTCTGCAGTGTTATGGTAGTTGAGTGTATTTCTGTCTTGGAGGTCTCTGCTGTTTGGGTAAATTTCTATTGATAGCCTCCATGAAGGTGGGTCTGTAGTTTGTGTTTTAATGTGAGAGCTGTGACAGTGGGTGTTCTGAAGGGCTATGTGTTCCATGTGGTGTGGTGCAGGTGTTGACCTTCTCCTCGACAAGGTAGTCCGGTCTTGGTTGGAGAATGCATAGCTTCCAATTTGGTGATATAAGTTCATCTATCACAAGTATGAGTGTTGGGAGGTACGAGGAGAGGGTTGTCTGTGTACAGGAGGCAGTTCCTGCACTGCCTCAGAATGCCCAAGTACACCAGGTTAATAGGAGAAAGCATAGGGAACTGCCCTTTAATCATGCCAGGAGGGGTGTTCATAACTACTAAGTACTGGAGCTATTTCCATGAAGAATGACTAGGGCTGATGGCACTTAAGTGTGTTACAATAATTACTACAAAAACCTGATGAAGTGCAAAGTGATTAGGCTATTTGAAGTACGAGAGAGAAAGAATTAGCATGATCTATGGGAAAAACTGAAGAGCAGACTTTCTGGCATCAGTAATAGTTTGCCTTAGCTTGGCGCAGCAGTGCAGAGCTTAAACAAGTGCAAACCCACACAAACATGGACTTTTAATCCAGAAAGTTGAAAGGGATGGAAAAACTGCCCAAAAGGCCAATAAGCTACAATTTCTGGGGCAGAAACCATCCATCTTGTGGTAGATAGGCTACATAGTGCCTACCACTCTCACTGATAAGCTAGAAGCCTTCTCTCCAACACAGAAATGCTTGGGGGCTCAGAGGCTTACAAACAGTTTTGAATACAGAAAATTTTTATCTGGACTAGAATAGTTACAGGAAAGGTGTGAAACAAATGCAAATGTGGACTTTTAAACCAGAAAGTTGAAAGGGATGGAAAAACTGCCCAAACGACCAATAAACTACAATTTCTGGGCCAGAAACCACTCCTCCTGTGGTAGATAGGCTACCTCATGCTTACCATTCCCACTGATAAGCTAGAAGGCTTCCCTCCAACACAGAAAGGCTTGGGAGGGCTCAGAAGCTTACAAACAGTCCTGGATACAGCAAATATGTATCTGACTAGACTAGTTATAGGAAAGGCAGAAAACAAGCTTACATTTTTTTTACAGAAAAGCAGCTAAAACAGCAGTAAAAACAATTCAAGTGCAGTGCATGCTAGCACACTTGAGTGTGTAGCAATATTAAAACAACTACAGTTGAAATAAATGCAATTAAATTAAAAGATGACTAAAAACAACTGCCCATGGGGGCAACCTAAACTACTTCAACAGAGTTCACCAGTAACAGGGAGAGACAGTAGTTCAAGCACATGGTGAGGATCGGGGATTAGATGTTTCAAATGTAAATAGAGGGGCCACGGAGCATACAAATGTCCATTGAAGCAAGGGGAAAAACAAAAGGTGAGGGAGCCAGCAAGAGGAAATGACAGAATGCCAGTGGTAAGTTGTCTGGAAACAACAGAGATGCCAAACTATCATCATCATTTGTATTCTATTTTAGTGGATGGAAGACATGCCACTGTTAAGAGAGATAAAGTTTCTGATATATCAACTGTGAGGCCTCCAGTTGTTAAGGAGGAGCAGTACTTGCTTGGCAGTCCATACCAGTCAGATTTTGGTCAGGGTTCATCTTAACTGGGTGGGTGGAAAACAGAACAAGCAGGTAGGTGTGTTTGAGCATATCCTTGCAGATGTCTTAATAGGGAATGATTTTGATAATGGAGTACCTTGTGTGCATGCAGTTACATGCAGCCAGGCTTCGAGACAGGCAGGTAGGTCTGGTAGCCTGGGGAGTCCCAGACAGACCCCATTCCTGAAGCCAGGGCTGGTGATGTGGTACTTCAGGGAGGGAGTTACCATGTAGTAGTGAGCCTGAAGGTGAACCACAGCTGCTGGTAGGTACAGGTGTTCCCATGGACATGGCAACTGCAAGGACAGAGGTGAGTGGTAGTACCAAGGCTGACAATGAGGCACCCCTGTCAGATGGTACTAGGCTTCCTGTAGAAGGGGAACTCAGAGAGGTTACAAAGATTGAGTTAAGATAGGCTTTCAGTTATGAGGCTTGAGAGAGGTAGCTAAGCAGGCACCTGTTGCTCAAGGAAAAAAGGGAGTCTGTATACTGGACAAAAGGGTTACTGTACAGAGAGTGGACCCTTGAGAGAGGGCTAGAGGGTGAGGTAATACAGCAGTTAGTAGTGCTCAGAGCCTACCATCTGGCATTGCTAGCAATGGCCGAGGACATTCCTTTTGTAGGTAATATGGGTATAAAGCATAATAAGTGACACATTATGCATAACTTCTATTGGTCTGGGAATGCAAAGGATGAAACAGTCTACTGCAGAACCTGTAAGCAGAGCCAAAAGGTAGGCAGGAGGCAGGGACATAAGTTTTACCATGTTAACGTAATGAAACCAATGCTATATGCTCTCCATACCTCGCAGTTATACAGATTTTCGCAGAATGTCCAAATTTTTGCCTCATATTTTTGATCTGTTCCTCAAAAAATTGTGTTTTTCTGGCAAATCGTTGGCAAAACATTGGGAATTGAAGTAAAAAAAATAATGAAAGGCAGTCATACCTCTCAACTGTACAGTTTTTTGCAGCATGCCTAGATTTTTGCCCCCTATTTTTGGTCCATTTTTCATAAAGTTGTGGTTATCTGGCAAATTAGTGGCAACTCATTAAGGCTTGAAGTCAGAAAATAAAGACAGTTAAGCTTCAGACTTCATATCCTTCAGAAAATTCATGCTAATATAAAAGCTTTTATTCTATCAGCTTTCTAAGTTTGTAAGATCAATATTTAAAAATTGTCCCTATTTTTGGCCTTTTTCCCATTTTTACTAATGGCTTTTTTCATATTTCTTGCTCTAAGTGGTTGAGATGTATGGAAGCATTTGAGTTTCAGACTTCATATCCTTCAGAAATGTATGCTAATGCAAAACCTGCTATTCTATCAACTTTGTATATTTCTAAGAGCAATATTTAAAAAATGTTCCTATTTTGGGCCTTTCTCTCCCATTATTTATGGCTTTGTCCAGAATTATTGCTCTAAGAGGTTGAGATGTATGATGCTCTCACTTATTTGGACAATAGTGTCCTTTACAGTCATTCCTGCAAGAACAGTTGTACTCCAGTTGTTTCCAGAGTAGTTTCTCTGGTTGTGGAGGACAGACAACAGCCTGGATTCTGGGCATAATTCTTCATCTTGCCTTGCAGAAGTAAGAGTATAATCTTGCCTTGCTGAGTTACTTAGGTTAGATAGGGACGGTTAATCTTCAGAAAGTTAGGGAACTTCAGCTAATTAGTTAGAAGTTTTCTAAAATCAATGTAAGATCAATCCTACAGTATTATTTTCATATTTCCTGTGCGTAAAACTCTGTTGTTTATTGGAATCAGTTATTCAATATTTCCATGTTTTAAATCCTTTTATTTATTATTAAATGTTTTATTACCTCTCATTGTGACTGGTTATTTAGTGAATATTTTTAATAACCTGAGAGTGTTTATCCCTATGGTGATAATAGCAGGGCCACTCCAAAAATCCTTACTGCTTGGGATACATGCTATCATTTGTTTCAATATCTATTTTACGCAATATAATTGAACACAGCTTTTGAAGGGTATTGTGGTATTTGACTTGTGGCAGCCGTTACCTTGCAATTTGGGCAAAGAAACACAGCAGGTAAATCTATGTCAGTCTTTGCCAAGAATGTGTGTATGTGTGAATATCAGACCTTTAAGAGTGACTGTGTCAGATACCTAGAACTGGGGCACAGTGTTCTGCAGTGGTTAGTTTAGAGAGTCATTTTGGGATCTAGAGTAAAGCATACAGTCCAGTCCCAGGTTTTGGAACCTGTTCCTGGTGTACTCTTAGGAGAAATTGTGTATTTTTATCCTTGATTTTAATGACACTCCCTTTCCGGAGACAGTGGTGAGGATTGAGACTCCTTAGTTACTACCTCAGGGTAAAGAGGGTGTGATAAAGTGAAAACCTGACAGCCTAGCTAGATAGAATTTTGTAAATAATTATATGTCACTGTAAATATTAATATGATCCATAGGTTTGTTTCACAAATGTAAGAAAACTGTGTTATGTGCTGAGCTTCAAAAATGTAATCACAGTGCACCCTGCTGGAAGAAAGCAAAAATGTGTATAAACTCTATGCCTATGTAATATATGTTTTCATGGTAGAAATCTAGGACATACAGAGTTAACTTGCAAACTCTAAGAAAACAAGCTGATAAGTAAAGAATTTCACAACTGTGTGTGATTTCAAGCTAAGAGACAGGATGTCTGGGCTAGGAGTTTCTTTCTATTGTCTTAAGAGAGAGATAATTACTAAGTTTCACATGTAAACTGTCTTATTGCTCTGTGACTTCCTGGCAGCTGCAGATCACAAAGAAATGTTAAATATTAAGTTCTGTTAGCCTGAGAACTAAATCATAGGTGACAAAAATAATGTTATCTGAGATGAGTCAGTGGTAATGTGTATTATCAATTTAAGAACTATCTCAGGGGGAAAGAGGAGTGTTTTGTATTTGTTTCTGAACCTGAACACATCATCTCACCAGCACATGCTTGCTCTGTAAGTAAGACTTAAATCTTAGTATTTCTTTTAGAGATAGATCAGAAAATAGTCAGATCAGTCTAGATGTTTTCTGTATTTATGTCAGACTGTCCTGCAATGTTGTTTTAAAGTGTTTCCTGTGATTCTGATCTCTATTGTCACTGTGTTGAGTCAATAAGTACTGTCTTATGCTTTTATTATTTATTATTGAATATATTTAAACCTTTTAACTGTGGCTGTTTTGTGTAGAGATACCTAAGATCTTAGAGTACTTGCATGTATTTGGTGATACTGTACGAGCCACTCCAATAGCATTAGCCCTGGGTCACACTTACTATTTGGATAACAGTAACATTGCACAGTAGAATTGGACACCCTTTGGTAAGGGTCTTTAGAGTAGCTGATCAGAGTAGTTGGTGGCAGTGATTACTACCTTATGGCCTGGGCAGAAGGGGGTATAGCTAGTGAACCTGTGCCAGCCTTCTCAGGAATGTCTGTGTGTTTGTATATAAATCAAATCTCAAAGTGTGTGTGTGTGTGTGTGTGTGTGTGTGTGTGTGTGTGTGTGTGTGTGTGTGTGTGTGTGTGTGTATGTGTGTGTGTGTGTGTGTGTGTGTGTGTGTGTGTGTGTGTGTGTGTGTGTGTGTGTGTGTGTGTGTGTATTACAGCTACTTGGGCAGGGACACGAAGCACTGGTTGGACAGAGAGAGTGTTGGAGGTTTTGGCTTGACTACTCAGCAGAGATCTGAACCCTATAACTGTGCCAGTGGGAAGTCTTATTGGGGATCTGGAGAGAGAGGGAGAAACCAGCCCCAGACTGACTGTGACCTCTGTGCTCTTAAGGGAAATTGTACTTTACTGTGTGTGTACATATTATCCTCCCAATGTGCATGTCCCTTACTGGTGTAAGTGGTTAGGGTTGAGGCTTCTTGATTACTGGGCCAGTGCATGAACATCACATATTAATTGTTTGGCAGTAGTGAGATATCCACATCAAATATTAATTGTTTGATTGTGGTGAGATAACCAGATCACATATTAATTGGCTTGTAGTGATGTGGACATTGAATTCCTGTAGCTTGTGTACAGTGATCACTGAAGGTATTTTTGTACTCTAAATCAAACATGCAGTGAACATTCAGAGTTCAGATCACAATTGTTTTATTTCTTTTGTTAGCTTAGTTAGTCAGGGAGAGCAGGTAAGCATGCCAGCCGAAGAGCATGGTAAGCTGACAAGGAGACAGTTGGCTGAAATGTGCCAGGCTAAAGGACTGGTGCATGGAAACCTGACTACACCAGACATGATTGCAGCTTTGGTCACAGCTGCATCAGAAAATATCAATCAGGAGGATGATCAGACTGACTTTGGAGATGTACAACACTCAGAGAATGGACAGTTCAATCTTTCTACAGCGGACTTAAAAATCCATCTGGAGCTAAAGAGACTTGAGTTGGAGGTCAGGTGTTTGGCAATAGAAGCTGACGAGAAGTAGAGGCAGAGGCAACATGAAAAGGAAACGGTGACTCTTCGCCAGAGTCATGGAGGTAATGGGGAAGGAAGCAACCAAACCCTAGAACCAACAAAGGTCAGTAAAATTCTTCCATAGTTTACAGAGGGAGATAATTTTGATAGTTTCATTCATATGTTTGAGAGGGTATGTCAACAGTATGATGTTGACCAAAGGCTCTGTGTCTGGTTCTTGACCCCCTTACTCCATGGTAAAGCTGTAAATGTTCTATCCAAACTGTCTGATCATGACTTTTTAAATTATAATATTGTAAAGAACTGTTTGCTAGAATTTTGTTAGCTAACACCTGAAGTTTAAAAGAAAATATTTTGTGAGCATAGATGCAAGGCAGATGAACGTGTGTGTGAATAGGTTGGTGAACTAAGCACTTATTTTCATAGGTGGGTGAGGGGATGTCAGGTCATCTCTTTTGAAGGGCTGGCAGACCTTTTGGTGAGGGAACAAGCCCTTAGCCCTTTGCCTGAGGACATGAGGATCTGGTTAGCTGATAGACAATGCCTTACTGTAGATGAGTTGGGGAAGAAGGGAGACCTATACCTAGCAAACAGGGGATCCCTGCACAAGAAAAGGACACCCAGTGCTGCTCTGGGACTAAGGGAATACATGGTGGGCAGCCCAGACTGTCCCAACAGAATCTGCCAATAGCAGAGGAAGCCAGTAATCCAGGTACATGTCCAGGACCTAGGGTTAAATGTTTTGAATGCAACCAGTGGGGCTGTGGAGCATATAGATGTCCACGGAGGCAAGGTAGGGAACAAAGTGGGAGAGTGGGAATGACAAAATGCCAACATTAGTTTGTCTTGAGACAAGAAGGGTACCAAACTACCACAAGAGGTTATATCCTATCTTACTGAATGACAAAGAGACCACTGCTAAGAGAGACACAGCCTATGACATAACCATTGTGAAGCCTGCAATGGATACAGAGGAGCAATATTTGCCTGGGCATTCTACTCCAGTCAGAGCTGTAGGAGGGACCCCATTCCAAATATCTTTGTCTAGGGTTCACCTTGACTGGGAGGGTGGAATAGGAAGCCAGCAAGTTGGTGTGTTTGAAGATATCCCTGCAGATGTTCTGATAGGGAATGATTTTGATAATGCAGTACCATGTATTCATGCAGTTACATGCAGTCAGGCTTGGAAACAAGCATGTGGGTCTGGTAGGCTGGAGGAGACCCATACAGACCACACACTTGCAGCCAGGACTGGTGAGTTGGTTACTTCAGGGAGGGAGCTACCCTGTAGAAGTGAGACTGAAGGTGAGCCAAAACTGCTTGTTGGTACTGATGTACCCTTGGACAAAGTGACTGCAAGGGCAGAGGTGAGTAGTAGTACCCAGGCTGACAGTGAGCCACAGCTGTCAGAGGATACCAGACTTCCTGTGGAAGGGGAGCTGGGAATGGTTACAAAGAGAGAGTTTAGACAGGCTCAGCTCTCAGACCCTACATTGCAAGGCCTGAGGCAGGTAGCTAGTGAGGCACCTGATTCTCAAGGGAAGGGGGAATCTACCATTTGGCACTTTTAGCCATAGCCCATGATATTCCCTTTGTAGGTCATATGGGCATAAAATGTACAAAGAGACATATTTTTGCAGAACTTCTATTGGCCTGGGATATTCAGAGATGTAACAGGGTACTGCAGGACATGTGAGCAGTCCAAAAGTTAGGCAAGGCAGGAGAAAAGGTGAAACTCCTTTGATGCCTTTGCCTGTGATTGAGGAGCCATTTCAGAGGTTAGCTATGAATATTGTGGGACCTCTGAGTACCCCATGTTCCACAGGGAAAAGTATATCCTAGAGGTCGTAGAGTATGCTACAAGATACCATGAGGCAGTGGCTTTGTCCTCCATTGAGGAAGAAAAGGTGGTAAATGCTTTGTTAGAGATTTTCAGCAGGGTAGTTTTCCAAAAAGAAATATTGATTGGCAGAGGTGCCAATTTTATGTCAGACCTGTTAGCTCATCTGTGTAAGTGCTGTGGGGTGAAGCACCTAAAGACCACCTGCTACCATCCCCAAACTAATGGTCTTGTTGAGAGGCCAAACTCTACACTCAAGTCCATGCTACGGGCATTTTCAGACCAGTTTAAGAGGGAGCGGGACAGATATTTGCCCCGTCTGTTGTTTAATTACAGAAAGAATAGTCAAAAACCCCAGTTGGGCAGATCAAAACCAAGAAATACAACAGCCCAAAACAGATGACAAAAACATAAAGCCCAAGGAACAATCATTAAAAACGCAGTTTATTACGCATAAACGCTATATACCATACATTTTCATTTATATTCACTTTGTCAGATGTGGGTCAAACTACAAATACCTTTCTACTTATAACCTTCCTATTTCAAAACAACCAATGACCATCATACTTTAATTAATTTAAATACTTAATGAATGAAACTTAATTAACCAAATACACATATCTCCTTTCCCCTAAAAATACAATATAATAGGTTGACTGTAGGTTAATGTGTTGAATTTGCATTTTTAGGTACTTCACTGTGTGTGTACTTGTTATTCTCGCAAAGTACAGATCCCTTACTGGTGTTGGTGGTGAGGACTGAGGCTCCTTGATTACTGGGCCAGTGCACAGGCATCACCAAAGGCTTGTGACATATATATCTAGTATAAAATGAAGGGAGTAGAGGCAACTAGTCCATAATAGTGTGATTTGTATAAAGCATTAAATATTTATTTACACTTTTCTTTTGCACGTATACAAATTATAATGTCTTTTATACTAGTTCTGATGCAGTCCAAAGGTAATTTCAGTTGGCTTCTTTCTGTTTGGAATATTATTAGAAAATGCCCAGGCTACTTCAGGTTCTTAAAACTCGTAATCTTTTTTGCAGCATACTCTTCAGAAGTACTGTTCAGGCACATTCTCTCTCTCTCTGCATCAAGACACCTGCATGTGATTACCAGAGCCTTAATTATTATTTTTATAACACACAGACTAGTATTACTGATTGTTTTCAACATTTCTCTGGCAACCTTTTTAAGCAGCAGAAAACAGTGTACATGCAACACGGCATAGAATATATGTTCATTGTTTACAAATCACTTTATTTATAACAATACTTTCATTATTTTGACATTCATAGGGGAAGCATCACCAATAATCTTTTTAGGAGCAGGTGAAGGTGGTGGCTACCCCAAGCACAAGCTGTCATGGAGGAGCATGATCACCCTTACTAACAACTGCCACTTAGGTAGGAGTGCCTCAGTACAGACAATGAGATAATCTGGTTTACTTTTATTGTACACATGAGCAGTAGCATACCTATGGTGTGGCGAGAAGGAAAACTGCCTCAGGTGCAAAGATTTGAGGAGCTTGATCATCTGATCCCAATCCCTAATGCAATACCAGCTTTTAAAAAAATAGAATTGTATTTGCAGTTGAACCTGAGCACTGTAGTACCCCATATGTGGTGTAAACTATAGAAAATTGCTTGCTACAATTTAAAGATGAAAAAAAAAAAGAATCACTTCTTTTTAACTAAAACGTGAGTGCTGCAGCTCTCCGTGCTCTACGCAGGCTGGGTATAAACTGTGGCAATTGTTTGCTATGGTTTACAACAAGGATAAATTTGTTTATTTAATTTATTTAATAAAACGGAGGAGGGTTGGAGGCTGGGCACAGGAATAGATAGGGGCCTGAATGGCCAGGCAGGAGGGTGTGTGTGTGTGTGTGTGTGTGTGTGTGTGTGTGTGTGTGTGTGTGTGTGTGTGTGTGTGTGTGTGTGTGCGTGTGTGTGTGTGTGTGTGTGTGTGTGTGTGTGTGTATGTATGTGTGTGTGTGTGTGTGTGTGTGTGTGTGTGTGTGTGTGTGTGTGTGTGCGTGTGCTGTGTATCTGGCAACCTGATTGATGTGCTAGTAGAATGTCTGTTTTTTGTTTTGTTTTATTTTTTCCTCTTCAATGGAAGATTGGGGGTGTGGATCTATAATAAGCTAGCTGCTACAATAAAGTTATCCACTTATACAATAATGTGCTGTTTTTTTGATCTTCACCTGTAGAGATGAGGGGGGTGAGGTGCTGATTCATGGTACCAGCAGTGGATGCTGGTTGAACCAACTATGCTTCTGCACAAGTATGAAAAAATATGCCTGATGCCTAAGGCACTTGTGTACTGGAAGTTAAAAAAAATTGTTAAAATATGTAGTCATACAGATGGCTGTCTTTTCACTTTATGACAGCACAGTTCAGTAGCATAGCTTGGCAATATTGTATTAGGTTTACATATAATAGCTTATATTAGGCTTGTGGAGTAAATAAACATGGTTCTGATGTCTATACACATCGTGAAAGCCTAGACTGGATATACTGTAAGTGGTGGTTTCACTGTGAGCATGGAACAGCAAAGATGTGTGTGTATGTGTGTGTGTTTGTGGATGTGTATGACACCAGAGCAGCGGAAGTCCACTTAACCAGGGCCCCATCTCATATTTAGTTTAAGCTCCTTTCACCATGCAGGACTGCTGCCCCCCCCATTCTTGCCATTGTAACTATTATGTTAATTCCTTAGACCTGCTCTGTCCATGGGTTTTACATTAGTTGAGCAAAGTTATTTTTGCCTTATGTTTGACACATGTAAAGCCCTCCTGCATTTAAGTACATGATATTTATAACTGTGTTCTTTAATCCTGAGCTGAACTGTGCAGTCAACCAAGTTTACTGTGAACTTAAATTAATGTAGTTCAACATGCTGATATATTTAATTTACTTTTGGTGCTGGGGGTCCATATCTGCTAAGGCACAAAGAATATGGGGTGCTTCTTGCAGCTGATATGCAGTTATCAGGGTATAACCCAGACCTCACAATACATTGTGCTTACATCATCACTTAAAGGGGTAGAAAAATAAATACTTTATGCAAATGGAGGCAACAATACATTTTATGAATTTGCTTATATACACATAAGTGTATGTGGCCCACACATCCTGAAAACTGTCTTCTACATGTGCCTTTGCTGTATTTGATATTGCTGTGCTGTACTGTCTGAACAGAAAGGCAAACCATTATCCAGGAAGGCAAGACTTAGTGATGTGGATCAAATCTATTATTGCAACATAATCTCTGTTTGAAACTTGCAGCAAATACTACATATTGTACCAGAGCAACTTCTAATCAAATGACACATAAAACTAGATAACGTTTGTATAGCACTGTCAACGAGGAAGAAAGATACACTAAAGTGATATTTCTCAAATGATATTGTTCTCAGAATCACTAATGAATAGATGATACCTAACTTGCATTCAGTCCAGAGTAATGGGGCTAAGATACCTAACTTGCATTCAGTCCAGAGTAATGGGGCTAAGATACCTAACTTGCATTCAGTCCAGAGTAATGGGGCTAAGATACCTAACTTGCATTCAGTCCAGAGTAATGGGGTTAAGTAATCAACTAAGGACTATCACCTTCTCATAGCTCTGAGCTGTCCAGATTTTTGTAGAATGTCCAGATTTTTGTCTCATATTTTGCTGTACTCCTCATAAATCTGTGGTTTTCCTGAAAGTAATTGAGGACTGACATCACTAAATAATGACTTGACATTTGATTTTCATACTTCACATCCTTAAGGAAATCCATGCTAACACTAAACCTTTTATTCTAGCAACTTTCTAAGTTTATGAGAAGAATATTTAAAATTTGTCCCTATTTTGGGCCTTTGTCCCCACATTATTTTGGTCTTTGTTCAGATTTGTTGTGCATTTGTCCATTTAGCACAATTTTCTGATAAGCATTCAAAGCATATTAACACTCGTCCCTTTTTTTGCTGTTGTAGCATCTTGGGTATGCTGAAAATTGCCAAAATTACTAAGTTGCTGGTGGGGGCAGGGAGCAGCGGTACTATATGAATAAAGCAACATTTGTAACAAGTTTTGTTTTCATTGATTTAATGCTTATTTTATCTTGCCATAATATAAAAACATTACATATGGGTGTTTGAATCAAGCTCCATGTCAACATCTACATGCCAGTTATGGCTGTATGTTTCTAGATAAATGTGTATATGTATATCAGTGCTGTGACATTATAACACAGGTATTATACTTAGTAAGAGTGGGCATTTGTGAATTCAGTATCTAGCACCCCTGTTTTGTAAAGGTAGGGTCTATCTCTGTACTGGAGGCAGTGAAGGGAATAAACAGTGCATTCTATCCAAGCAATGCAGTATTTACCTAGTCAGGGCATGTACTTAGAACAATTGTCTGATTTAGGGATATGAACCTGGATCTCCTTGTAATAAACAACATTACTTTTCATTGGAATACGTGATATGAGGGCTTTAAGAAACACTCACTGTCGTGTCTTGCAATTGCAAAGGGAAGGGAATTGAACAAACATATTTAAATAAGCCCTATCTTTGAATGCTGTCTCCTACAGGCTGTTGAATAGAGCTATATGCCGGGCATACAAGTAATCTTCAGACCCCACTCTTATGGACCTCCTTCATATCAGCAAAACAAGCAGTACCCATCCTAAAGACTTAATTACCCATCATAATTATACATCCTAATGATTCCCCCATGACAACAACATCCTGCAAGAAGGTATAATACAGACAAATGACTGATGCCAAAGCCACAGATTAAAATTCAATGTCAAAAAGTGCATTATAGGGCCTTTTGGGGAAAAAGTCCACCTAGGTTAATAACTCCATTGATAAAACACTCGTAAGTATTGGCCCAGTGGTTAGGGATCTGGGAATAGATAGTATTCTGGTCTTGGACCAACACATAGCCAAGGTAGTAAGAAAATCATAGAGAAGTAATGTATGAATGCACTGTGGCCACTTAGATAACACCACATTTATTAAATACCAAAGATAAGCACTTTCATCTTATAATAGTACAAAGACTTCAACAGATTAAAGAAACTAGAAAAACGCTAGATTTAAAACACATTAAACAAGTCACATGATAAACTGTTGGACAGACTCTTAAAAACACAAAGTTACAATTGAAATAGATGTTTTTATTAGTTTAAAACAAATAAAAAACATTACATGTACACTCAAAACACACTTCAAAAACATGTATAACCATGCTAAAAACATGTTATTTTTACTGTATATCAAACAAATAAATTCATTATTATTGCTAAGCTTTTAATTTAAGCAAGCAGTTGGTAGTAGAAACCTCATTAAGCCCTAGGGAGCCACTTGCACTCAAGTGTAGTTGCCTTGAAAGTTCTTTTTTTCTCTAGCAACAATCCTCACCACCGCATCATCTAGGGTTGACATCCAATTGCTCCAATGCTACAAACTTAAACTCATGTCCTGGGCATGCTATAAGATGTTTAGAAAGAGCTTTAGTATTGCTTTTGGTCATAATGGCATATAAATGCTCATAAATTCTTTCTTTTAACATTCGCTCAGTTTTTCCTACATAAAAACCTGAACAGCACTGACATAATACACCAGTCCTCTAGATGTGCAATTGAACTTTCCCTTGATTGCAAAATGTTCACCATTAACCACACACTTATCACAACAGAAGATACTTTTACAATAAATACAAGTCCCACACTTCAACATGTTGCTTTGCCCATCATTTTTTCTTCTCAATTTCTTGGTTGATTCAAAAACATTTTTAAAGCTAAGCCCCGTCTTGTAAATAGTCAAAGGGCTATTACCCAGTCTTTCTGTCAATTCAATACTATAGTTTACAACGGACCAATTCTTATTCAAAACCCGCTTAATATAATCATGGTCCAAAAATATGTCGTAATAAAACTACATTTATAACTGGGTTTAGCCTTGACAACCAAGGGTTGAGTACATCAATGGTTGCAACAGCAGTTTGTCTATCAACTTCATTACCCAATAAAATGGAGTGAAATAATTATTCCTCCTTTTACGTACCACTTTGTTTAAAGAACTGCTAAAATAAAGTCTTCAGGATAGTCTCTTTTTTTAAACAAACTTTTAAGAATATTGCTCTCTTCCAAGAAATCTTCAAATAATGTGGTCATACTCGCATCTGTGCATTACATTTCTATTCTTTATTATATTTTTTGAAGGGGAGTATTTCAAACAAATACAAGGTATAAGTATGGGAGCCGCTTGTACTCCCATATACATAAACATAATACTATGGAGCTGGGAACAGAATGTAGTAATTAAATGTGAATATATGGAACATAATGTTATTTTTAGGAGATTTTTGGATGATAGATTTATTATCTAGAAGGGGAATGAGCTGAGATTTAAAGAATTTGTGGAATATTGAAATAACAGCACAGATTTTTTAAGATCTACATTTACTTGTACGAATGATGAAGTGATTTTTAGATGTTACAATAATTAAAGATACTATCCAATGTTAAGTTTAGTTCAAGATAGTATAGGAAACCTATGTATACAAGTATTTTTTACATTTCATCAGTCATCACCCTTTGTTCCAGAAGAGAGGCCTTGCGAAAGGACAAATGATACATGCCTCCAGACTTACATCTGATGATAATCACTTTCTTAGTGAGTTAAACACACTATACAGGATGTTCCTAGATAGGGATTACCTCTCTTCTATGATTGATAATATAATGAAAGAAGTCATGGAGAAAAGACATTAAAATGTCTTCATCCTCACAACACACTCCTTCCCCATTGCCATTAATTAACATCACATACCTACACACCTACCATCTAAATTATACTTTTACCCCCTTTACTGCAACCAACACTAACTACACACCTCCAAATACCCCTCCCTTATTTACCCTTTTGCCCTCTTTTTTCCACTCCCACACTCATCTTCACTTATCGTTTAACACCATACTAACATCTTGTCTTCAGCCTTACCTTATATTTTCCTCCACATCCTACTCTCACTATTTCTCACATTAGTAGCCTCTACTTCTCTAAATCAAATCACAACTTGCCCCTACAAAGGCTCACCTATACTTTCCACCTTTAATCTACCTTTCTCACAAAGCTTCTCTATTATATCTCCCAGTCTCTATACCATAAACCCACTCCTATTCCAAAGACTCATTATACTCCAAACTAAAACATACGCCTAGTCCACTAAAGTCTATTTTTGCAAAACAAAATACAACACTCCAACTCACCTGCTCACACCAGCTTCTCAAAATGAACCCTCAGTGGTGATATTCACCCTAATTAATGTCCCAACTCTCCCCACACCTCTTCTTTTCACCCTAACCACAGTACTTACCCTTCACACCTTACAACCTCCAGCTCTAAATCCCTAAAAATAATCACATTAAACTTCCAAAGCATCTGTAACAAAATCTCCAACTTCCATGCCTGGCTGTCACAGAGCACTCCTGACATTCTAGATGCCACAGAGACCTGGCTTAACCTACCATAAAAGATACAGATATTCTTCTTCCTGGTTATAATCTTATTAGAGCAGACAGAAGCCACAAAACATCTGGGGGACATGCCCTTTTCTATTGTAACTCACTCAGTATCACTCCTCATTCTATTCCTATCCCTCAGTTTCAAAAGGCAGAAATCCTTATCACATTCCTAAAAATCAACACCTCCAAAACACTATGCATTACAGTATTATATATTCCACCAGGCCCAAACATCCCTATCCTTGAAGACATACTATCACGGATATCTAATAACATACAAACTGAAACTATCATTCTAGGAGCCATCAATATCAGCTGGCAGAACTTCACTTGTAACTTCCCTACCTCTAGCATTAACCTCCTAAACTTCACTTCACTCATCACTACCCCCACTAGATCCACCAACAAAAATAGTCAGGCCTCCATACTTGACTGATGTTGCCCTCAGGATAGACAAGAGTTTTAAAAACAATCTTCGTCTGTCGGCAAAACAAAGGTAGGTGGCTCAGTCCATAAAGATTGCTACAGTAAGCACTAGAGTACAAGAAATAAAAAAAGAAATGAGTATTATAATAGACTCGTTTAAGACTGTGAACCTTAGACTTGGGTATTGCCTACTACTAAAGCTCTATTGAGATCCAAAGGCAGAAACTATGGCGCACATTCCAATCCCCCTCAGACCTAAAGAAGTAAAGGCATCACTGCAATCTGACTAAAAAAGCTGTCACTGCAATCTGACTAAAAAAGCTGTAACAAAAGACAAAAGAAACCACTACCACACATTACAATCCACCAACAAACATAACACCCAAATATTCTGGTCATCCATTTCATCACTTCTCAACTCTGGCAAAAAAAAAAAAAACTAACCCCAACCCTCTTCCTGACAAAACTAGTGCCAAAATAGCCAAATCTTTAACAACCACTTCATTGAATGTGTAAAAACGTCACCTCAAAAACATTGCCTCTTCCAATCCCCCACATATAACTCACCACAATCACAGCCTCACACAAAAGACCCATTGCATCCTCCTTCCACCCTTGACCCACCCTCCCTCCCCCATGACTCACTCCTCCACTGCCTCCTCAAACTTGCCTGCTTTCTCACTACAGCCTGTTCCTACTAACACAATTAAGAAGCTGCTCTTCAAAATGAAAGCCTGCACTAACTCTCCTGACTACCTCCCTGCAGAATATCTCAAGATGGCAGCTGATGCCATTGCATATCCTATATTTATCCTCAATAACAGATCTATTCTAGAAGCTTATGTTCCAACTATCTGGAAGAAAAAATCCTTCATTATAACACTACACAAAGGTGGCAAGTCCACTAAACTATCTGACTATCAACCCATTGCCTTACTGTCACCACTCTCTAAACTCTTTGAAAAATACATCCACTCACAACAGCTCAACTACCTCCTTAACAATCAACTCCTCACTTCCACACAGCATGGCTTTTGACCAGGGCACAGTACTAACACATCTCTTTTATCCGGCACTGACACAGTAAATAAAGCTTGAAACTCTGGCAAACTGGTTTCCTCTCTATTCCTTGACCTATCTAAGGCCTTTGATACTGTTCCTCATCACCTTCTTATTCAAAAGATCAGCAACCTTGGTATATCTCCTTCCACTACCAGCTGGTTCACTAATTACTTCTCTAATAGACAGCAGGCAGTTAAATGGCTAGACTCCCTCTCTACTTTCCTAGACACCTCAACTGGAGTTCTCAAAGGATCCATCCTTGGCCCCCTCTTATTTAACATCTTTACTAATGACCTATATATTGCCTCCCAACAGAGTACACTCATACAACACATCCATTGAGAGCTGTCTTGCTAATAATCAACTACTCGTTGACCCCACCAAAACTAAACATATACTCTTTTCCCTCAAAACATACTCTCTAAACAAAGGGCAATTTACTATTGTCTCAAAGAACAACACCATAACTGAGCATATCTCACACACAAAACTACTAAGCATTGTCATTGATGAACACCTTAAATTTGACCTTTATATACATAATAGAAACTTGAAACACTAAAGAAGGAGGCATGTCCATATTCATTAAGGATATCCAGACCACCAAGCTAGTTGCTCAACATAATGCATCCGAAATTGTCCAAGTGTAACTAACAATTGGCAAGACTGCAGTCCAGGTTGTAGCTTATTACAGATCCTCCACCATGCCCTAGGATGCCCACTCCATGTTTCTTAACATGCTGGGTAATATTAAGGTACAGGCCAATACCCTAAAAATGGGAGATTTCAACTACCCCACCATCAACTGGGAAAACTACTCATGTACAAACTCATTTGCTCAATGCTTTATGGAATTCATAAATTCTAATGCCCTGTATCAGCTTGTCCATGCCCCCACCAGGGGAAGCAATATCCTGGACCTGATCATTACCAATATGGGCAACCAATGTTCCATGCCAAAGGTCACCTCCTCACTGGTCAGATCTTACCACAAGCTAATTGCCCTAGACATCAATATCCCGCCCCCACCCCCCATTAAGGAAACCACCATAAAAAACTTCTCCAAAGCCAACCTCATGCTTCTTAAGACAAAAGTGGAAAACTTCACGACACTCATACAGATGGAAAATAAAGGTAAGTCTGCTGAGTCCTATACAAATGTACTGTATAAGCATATACACGAGTGCATGGATTGTGCCATCCCCAACAGAACCAAGATGATATCCTCCAAAAAAAGGAAGCCAATCTGGTGGTCCCCTGCCAAAAACAAACTACAACAGAAGGAAAAAGCTGTTGTAAAAAAAAGAGTAAAATTCCCTGATTGCAGGAACTCTGTGGTCAGCCTCAGTAAGAAGCTGAGATCACTCATAAAATCCTCCAAAGCTAGTTATGAAAATAAAATTGTCACTGTTTCTAAACACAACCACAAAGCATTCTATAGCTATGTCAAGAATCTCAGTGGTGAATGACACTCAAATCTGCTCTGAGCTACAGCACATTGGTGCTAGATATACAGAACCAACTAATATTGCCAACATCCTGGCAGATAGGTTCAGTGCAAACTTCACCTCCCCTCACCCCCCCAAAGAGCCCGTCACTATACCAGAAAAATGCAAAGCCCCTGTAATCATGGCTGCACAAGTAAAGACCGCACTCTCCAAAGCCAAGAACACAGCATCCATGGAACCTGACAACATCCCAGACTGCGTTCTGCACAAACTATAAAAAGAGCTGGCACCCCACCTAAGTACCATGTTCAATCATAGCCTCACTTCAGGCTTTGTGCCTACTGAATGGTACACAGTGAATGTTATCCTACTCCACAAAGAGGGTGCCACCATGGACCCCAGGAACTACCGCCCCATTAGCCTGATGAGCCTGGTCTGCAAGGCCATGCAATGTATCATCTTGGAGCTTATAAACAAGGACATAGGTAACCTCCAAACTCTGGACTCCCCTCAGTTTGGATTTGTAAATGGTAGATCATGTCTCCTAAACCTGGATGACTTCTTTGAAGTAGTCACCAGAGCCGTGGATGAGGATAATGTGATGCACACAGCCTATCTTGACCTCTCCAAGGCTTTTGACACCATTCCCCACTCTGTAATTATAGATAAATTCACCATACTGGCCATAAATCCCTATGTCACAAGATGTGTGACCAACTCCAAATCCAACTTCAGATCAGTGACAATTGGAGTACCACAGGGCTCAGTCCTGGCCCTTCTCCTGTTTGGCATCTACTTCTCAGAAGTCCAGGCTAATACAGCAGGTCTTTGGCTAATGAAGTTTATAGATGACTGAAAACTAGGTGCCATAATAGAATCGCCTAATGATGTGGAAATTCTACAAAGGAGCATCACTGAGACTGATGCTTTGTGTCAAAGTTATGGCTTCAAGCTCAATGCCAAGAAGTGCATTGTCATCCCCATGAACTACCATATAGGCGGTAGCCTACTAAACACCGAAAGTTTGATAAGAGACCTTGGGACACAGATGGGCTGTAGTCTCTCCTTTGATAATCATATCACCACAGTAGTCAGGAAATCCTTCTATGAGGCACACCTCATCACAAAGGGGTTCACCTCCAGAAAAAAAATAGGTCATTGTTCCTCTCTACTCATCCCTCATAAGACCCATTATGGAGTACAATGCCCCATTTGGCATGTACCTCACAAGACATCTACAACAACTAGAAAGGCTACAGAAATACCTCTCTAAGATGATTACTGGCCTCAAATAGATGTCATATACAAACCGTCTCATAAAACTCCAGCTCTACTCTGTTGCTTATTGCCTACTTAGAGGTGACCTCTGCCTTACATACAAAGCCATGTCATACCCAAATCTGCTGGATATGCTACACTTAAAGAAATCCCGATCCCTCTGGGCCACATGTTCCAAGGACCTACATCTTGCCACCACAATAAACAGAACATGCTAGAGGGATAGATTTCTGTCCTAGAGACTTTCCTTGCCCTGGAACAGACTACCCATACATGTCAGGTCTATATTAGATGTTCAAAGTTTGAAAACCTCGAAAGTTAAATAATCAAATTTAAATGTTTGAAGTGTCAAACATCGAACATATAATAAAAAAAATGAAACTTACTTGACTAGTGTAGGCAGGGGACCAACCCCCCCCTGCACCCTCCACACCCCCGCTCTTTAAATATGCCAACTCCGAGACTGCACTATAGTGCGGTAAAGGGAAGATTTCCCTTACTGCACTATAGTGAGGTTTTGGAGTTGGTATATTTAAAGAGTGGGGTGTGCCGGGGGGCTTGCCCCCTGCCTACAGCCATTAGTTTTTTTTTTTTTTTTTATAATATGCTTGATGTTTGAAACTTCGAACATTTAAATTTGATTATTTAATGTTCGAAGTTTTCAAACATTGAACATATAATATAGACTCTTCATGTCAAGCAAAGCTCCTCATCAGCCCTCTTTAAGAAAAGTCTCAGCAATTGGATGGGAAATAGGAAATTCACCCCAGGGATCACTTCTGTGGCTCTGCTAGATATGGCGCAGGAAAATAACTTTCTTGGTGGCAGGGAACTTTTTGGCTAGGCTTATATAGGCCCCAGGACCAATATCATAGTACCTACCTATGAAGCTGTGAACCTATAATAGCATTAACATAGCAAAACACACCAGAAACGTGGAACCCTCTACCAGCAGACACATTTCCTAGACACCCAAACTAAATGCACACTAGCTACTACCTACCTCCTATCCTCTCTCTTATATGCAGCTCCAGTTCTCAACAGCACACAAACCTGCCTAAAATCTAAGCTTGAGTCTTGCTACAATAAAATTTCCAAGTTCATCAACAGTGCAAAATACTCCACTCGTCACTGCATACCCCTTCGCAATCTCAGTTAACTTGAACTTCCACATCACCTTACCTTTATCCAGCTCATTGCATCACATAAAATCATTCATAAATCCATTGCCTGCCCTGCTGTAAACACTATCTTCTACTCTTAAACAACATGCAGATCTCCTAGGTCTGAAAACAAACAGCTTATACAAGACCATTGTCTCATGAAATCAGCCAGGCATAACCTATACTCCTTCTCTATATCTAAAATGTGAACATCCTCCCTTTATCTTTAAGGACCAACCACATACACACATCCTTCAAACTCACAAATAAAGAACACTTTTCTAAATCATGGATATGCTCCTGCACAACCCCAGGCTGGTACCCCAACCCACACCATGGAACCTCATCATCCCTGGTCTGCTACTCTCAACTATATCTGCCTTAACAACTTTATTATTATTATTATTATTATTATAACTTTATTATTCCCTTATTCTGCCTGTCTTCTCCCCTGCTCCTACTCCCCCCTCCTTTCTTCTCTAAAACAACAATCTGGACTACTTTACTTCTTCCCAATTTTTACCCAATACAAAATGTTGTGACTAGCACATACTTTAATGGAAAATTCACTGCAGACATCTTATGCTTGCAACAATTTGTTTTATTTATGCTACTGTTATGATGAATACTTAAGGTACTGTTAATTTGTATGCGTGTAACCACTTGTAAAACCTGTGCTACTGTTTGTCCATTATTGTATCTCTATTGGAGCTTTTCTCCCTGGGCCTCCACTGAAAATGAGTTCTTTAAGGCCCAGTTGTTCTTTCTCAGTAAAACACATTAAAGAAATAAAATAAATAAATAAAAATATTTATAGTCCCATCCTAGGAAAATGTTGTCCTATAGAACAGAAATTATTTGGAGAGAATACTAATAAGAGTCATAACATTAACAAATACATCCATTTGAAAGTACTATGTTACTCAGATATGGGAATGAAAGTAATTAGATAAGGAATGTCATAGCCAACAACTGGGAATGTATTGGAGATGATGAAAATATTTGTAATTTATTGGGTGATAAACCATATTTTACTTATAAAAAGCATATGAACATCAAAGAAAAAATAGAGACAGCACGCAATGTATTAAGTAACAGCAGAATGGTCAGAGGGATGAAAAAGTGTCTGGTCTGTAGAGAATGTGATTATATTCACATAGGAGATTTCGTAAGTTTAAGAACTTCCCAGTGTGACTGCAGCATGACACGGGTTGTTTATCTGGCATATTGTGAGGAGTGTCACTCCTATTATATTGGCAAAACAGAACATGCACTTAAGAAGAGGATATAGGAGCATTATTAAGATATCCATAATTTTAAGTTGAACAATGGTTTATATAAACAAGTTAAAATGTATTGACAACAGGAATTTTTTTTTTTGTGTTAGAAAATGTCCCAATAAATTTCAGGGGTGATACGATTTCTTTGAAAAGTATTTTAAAATTATGCTCTGCTAATTTGTAACTAAGTTAAATAGTTGTGTGTAATAAATGTTATGTGCAATGGAAATGTCAAATAATGCAATTAGTTAGCTTAGTTTTTTTATGTATGTAAAATTATTCTATTGGTTTTGTAAATATATAACTGTATTTTTTACAATTTATATGTTAATAGGTATCATAAAGTTAATTAGTCACATGACCAGTTAATTACATATAAAAATGGCTGGTTGCTCACTAGGAGTATTTGTTCTGATAAAGTCCCTTTTAGATTGTACTGTGAATGAAAAAGCTTACCAAATACTACTATTAAATCTGCTCGTTTTATAATCCATTATGGTGGCGAATGTGTTTTACTTTATATAAAAGAGTTTTGCTGGTAAACATTGTTCCTTACCTCATGGTTGGCATTTTGGCTCAAAAGTTTATTTGTGAGGTATTGTCTCCATTTTATTGAACTGGTTATTATGTGTGTGTGTGTGTGTATATATATATATATATATATATATATATATATATATATATATATATATGTATATATATATATATATATATAAATATATATATATATATATATATATATATATATATATATATATATATATATATATATATATATATATATATATATATATATATCTATATATATATATATATGTATCTCCAAAAGACCTTGGTGCATGATACAGCAAACCATAGTGCACATAGAACAAACAAATCAATAATCCACCAAGAAACCACTCCAGCACAGAAAAAATACGGCAGCAAAGTGAAGCAAATGGAGTATTTATTCAAAGCACACTCTGCTGCACAGACTGGTTTCGCTGCATGGTATCATCAGTATGTATATGTATGTATTTGTGTGTGTGTATATATATATATATATATATATATATATATATATATATATATATATATATAGGTCTATTTCTCTTGTTCAGAATTCCACTTGTTCGAACAAGAGAAGACTGAGACCCACTTTAATGAAAGTGCACTTAACCAAAAGTGCACTTTTGCAAAATTCACTTTACTGAGCCACAATACAGTTGGGACAAGGAGAATATACCTTTTCCCCACTGTAGTGTGATCTCGAAGTTAGTACATATATATATATATATATATATATATATATATATATATATATATATAAGTAGCGGGGAGAGTGCAGTTTTGGTTAAGTGTACTTTCGCTAAAGTGGGTCTCCATCTTCTCTTATTCTAACAAATGCAATTTCGAAGACCTATATATATATATATATATATATATATATATATATATATATATATATATATATACACACACACACACACACACACACACACACACACACACACTGGATAAAAAAGTTTACACACCCCTATTAAAATGCCAGGTTTTTGTGGTATAAAAAAATAAGGCCACAATAAATAATTTCAAAACTTTTCCCACCTTTAATGTGACCTATAACCTGTACAATTCAATTGAAAACAAACAAATCTGTAAGGGGAAAACATAAAAAATAAAAAAAGTACAATAAGCTGGTTGCACAAGTATGCACACACTTAAACTAATACTTTTTTGACTCACCTTTTGATTTAAGTACAGCATTCCGTCTTCTTGAGTACACATCTGCTTTCAATTAAAGAGACTCTGATTAATCCCAAATAAAGTTCAGCTGTCTAAGTAGGAATTTCCATACATTTACTCAGTTGCCTGATACAGCAAAAGCCATTGTTCACAGAGAGCTTACAAAGCACCAAAGTGATCTCATTTTTGAAAGGTATCAGTCAGTAGAAGGGTACAAAAAAAATTCCACAGCATTGGCTATGCCACGGAACACAGTGAACACAGTCATCAAAAAGAGGAAAAAATATGGGACAGCAGTGATGTTGCAAAGATCTGGACATCCCTCCAAAATTGATGAAAGGACAAGACAAAAACTGGTTAGGGAGGCTGCCAAGAGATGTACAGCAACACTGAAGGAGCTGCAGGAATTTCTGGCAAGTACTGGCTGTGTACTATATGTGACAACAATCTCCCATATTCTCCATATGTCTGGGCTATGGGGTGTGGTTGCAAGACGGAAGCCATTTCTTACACAGAAAAACATCCAGGCCCAGCTAAAATTTTCAGAACAATACATCAAGTCTCCCCAAAGCATGTGGGAATATGTGTTATGGTCTGATGAGACCAAGGTTGAACTTTTTGGCCACAATTCAAAAGGTACGTTTGGCACAAAAACAACACTTTGCATCACCAAAAGAACACCATCCCCATGGTGAAGCATGACGGTGGCAGTATCATGCTTTGGGATTGCTTTTCTTCAGCTGGGACTGGGGCTTTAGTCAAGGTGGAGGGAATTATGAACAGTTCCAAATACCAGTCACTTTTGGCCCCAAACCTTCAGGCGTCTGCTACAAAGCTGAAGATGAAGAAGAATTTCACCTTTAACATGACAATGACCACATGCATACATCCAAATCAACAAAATAAAGCCTTCACCAGAAGAAAATTAAAGTTTTGGAATCGCCCAGCCAGAGACCAGACCATAATCCAATAGAAAATTGTGGGGTGACCTGAAGAGGGCTGTGCATAAGAGATTCTCTTGCAATCTGACAGATGTGGAGGACTTTTGCAAGAAAGAGTGGGCGAATATTGTTAAGTCAAGATGTGCCATGCTAATAGACTCCTACCCAAGAATACTGAATTCTGTAATTAAATCAATAGGTGCTTCAACAAAGTATTAGTCTAAGGGTGTGCACACTTATGCAACCAGCTTATTGTACATTTTTTATTTTTTATATTTTTGCCTTAACAGATTTGTTTGTTTTTCAATTGAATTGTACAGGTTATAGGTTACATTAAAGGTGGGAAATGTTTTGAAATGATTTTTTGTGGTCTCATTTTTTTATAGCACAAAAAACAGGTATTTTAACAGGGGTGTGTAAATATTTTATATCCACTGTATACATAAAATATTAATAACTAGAGGATTATGATTGAGTTGCTGATCATAACATTCTTATTTGTTCTTGACATTGATGGGAATGGCAAGCAATTCATCTTGAGAGCTGCCATATCAAGAACAGATAATTTTAAGCTATGATTATAGAGCCAGTCATAAGTTTTTGAAGCATATAGAGGTTTGTTTCCTTCATGTACTACTAGTCACAGAAAAAATAAACAATTAAAAAAATAAAAAAGGAAAAAGGGAAATGTGCTAGCTTTGAAAGCCAGTACTGCAGTTGGGGAATCATTTTATATCTTTACATTTTCAATGTATAAAGGGGAAACAGATGGTTGCCAAATACATTTGTAGTAGGTGTAATGTAAACAGCAGACAAAAAAAGAGTTTTAATTAATGTATTTTATGTTCTGCTGCCATTATTTATGTCTGGATATAAGTTAAGTTGAACTGTGGTTCAGCACTGGTATAGCACCAGAAGCGATCTTAACAGCAAAGTGTTAAGCATTCTTTTAAGCATAATTGATACTGAGTCTTTAGCTATAGAAGCACTGAACCAGGATGTCATTTAACTGATATTTGAGTGTAATAATGGCATTACATATGCTACATATACATTATATATATTATAATATATAATATATAATATATAATATAAAGTTCAAAATACTAAAAATAATAAATATTTAGTATGTGATCATACTATCAACATGGAGGGAACCACACTTTTAAACACTCCCCTATGCAGAGAGTTGAACCCTTGATATTACTGTAGGCTGTGTTCAGAACTGCTATGCCAGGGATCTCCTGGCAAGCTACCCCTGCAAGTTTTAACTTCTTCCTTCATGCTGCCCATACTACACAGTGTAGCTTGAAAAATGTATTTTAATTTGTGGTCTGCTTCTATGGTGTGCTGGATCCAAAGTTTTCTTAAGACACACAGTCTTGCTGGCTGTTTACTGCTGAAATCAAAGTCTAATTATCACAGTCTGTTAACCACAGAAACTTGCAGAATATACACTGATGCAGCATCTGACTTTAAGAGCAGTAACCAATAAATAGCTTTTTATAAACAAACCACACATACTCTTCTGTTAGTTTGAAGCATATATTTACAAAGTTTTTCTTCACAAACAGTATAGATGATGACTTTCCTTTCTCCATACAATACCTTGAGACAAGTGTGTTTCTACCAAAATACCTTATCATATCTGAATTAATACAGTTATATACAATTTTAGTCACGCACATAGATTTTGTTTTTTCCTCTTGGTAGACTTTTCTTTTGTCCTTTTGTGATTTACTTGTAAGCACTTTTGCTGATGTGAGGATGCCATTAACAGAAATCTGAAAGGAAACATCTGTACAAGCTGTCCTGCTGCTGTTCCTGTCTGTTAATGGATATTTGTAAACTGTTCTGTAAACATGAGAAAAGCATATAATACTTGCTTTCCAAAATTGTTTTTCTGGGCTTCTTTTCTGATGATTCGATAAAAAGCCATGTCCATTTATCTATGAGGAATTACATCAAGCGTTTCTTAATACTGTGACAAACATGAATCATGTCCATTGTCAGAAGTCTGAAAGTAAACAAACTACTCAGGAAATATATTGTGTTCGTTAATAGATCTTCTTTTTTTTCACTTATTTCAGCCAGAGCTATGTCATACAATATGAATGCCATTTTTAAATTGCTAAGCTATATTCCTACATTAAAGCAAACTTTTTATTATATGCTTTATCTTTCAGCATATTTACAACAGAATTCATTTCAGCCTTATATTCATAATCTCTAACAATTCCCTCTTTTTTTAGACATACTCAAAACACTTTATACTGATATGTATTTTTTTTATTAGATCATATAGAAACACATTAAAAAACAAAACCTTTAGTCTTTTTTTTGATAAAGTCAAAATGCAATTTTACACAGTTAATACAATGATGTTAAGTATTACTACCAAAACTGAATGTATCTAACAACTTTTTCTGCAGACCATTCTGTGAAAATATTTTTATTAGTTAAGAGCTGTGTCTGCTTTAGTTTTATTTTTTAACTTGATTAATTTATTCTTTTGCAATTACAGAATTTATTTTATGACTTTGAACTGTTCCATTTACTCTTTGCAATTGTTGACTATACTCTTTACTTTTATTAATAATTTTATATTAAAAGATTCAAAATAGACTAATATCTATAAAAGACAAGAACTGTGTGCTACTGCAAGCATTTATACACTGCTGAAAATATACAGTTTCAATGTCATTTTAACCATAACATTGTGGTTATATTTCTGAACTTCCCATAAACTTTGACAGTGAAATGTTAGTCCATTAGCTGTATGAATACAATAGTTTAATATATTTTTTTCTCTAGCTGGGGTAACCAATACTAGTACAGGTAAAATGATGGCCCAAAAAACAATGATAAAACTGCAACTTGAAACCTGTGATAATATTGCAACTTGACAAATTACTTTTGAACTTATTACAATGTATCCTGTACAGTATGTATTTACACAGACTGTTTGCTGTTCATGCATTTCAGTCTAGTAGGTATCCTGGACCCATTTTTTTAAAACATGGTTTTTCACACATATTTATTGCTAGACATTAATTTCATTTGTACTGAATTCTTCTGCATTTGTACATACAAAGACTATCATTTGTACTGAATTCTTCTGCATTTGCACATAGAAAGATTGTAAAGTACATTTAGTCTAATCTTACAAATTTAATAACATTAATATTAAGCAAAATCTTGGAAAATGTTTATGTCTCTTTAGAAATATTTAGTGGAATTGCCACCAGAAGCAACTATGCTTTTTGCATACCAACATTGTCTTGCCAAAAACATATTAAAAATAGTGACCATTCTTGTTCAAATTTTTTACATATCTTTACTCTCTCTTGTATAGCTGTAAAAAAGCAATTTTAAGCCAGCTCTTGTTTTTTAAACCATCGCTTGTATAGCTTTACAGTTTAACAGGTTGTAAATACAATTTAATACTAAACAATACAATAATAACCGTTAATGCTAAACAATAATGATAACTATTATGATAGCTATGAACAACTTGTAAAATATTTATCCTCTCAGGTTTAATCCAGTTTACCAGTATTTCTAATACACTAATACCTGTTTTCCCCTCCCCCCAAAAGAGTACTGTCAAGATGGAATGAGACTATTTTTTCCTGTAGCTCTATTTCAGACCCTTGTGCAGTACTGCTTATACAGTCAGTGTAAAACTGAGAGAGTACCCCTCCTCCTGTAGTATACTGCAGTATTGTTTATTTGCTTTATGCTGTGAGAATAGAATATATACCAGCCCAATATTTTGGTTATACATTTACTTTATTAGGTTACTAACAAACTATGGACTTTTATCTGATTTGATAATTTTTATAAAGCTTTTGCTGTTTACTACTACTAGTAGGTATTTATATCTTTCTGCATAATTGATTTGAACTATACATATATTATGGCCCATTTGCTGGCTATACTTGATGTAACTAAGTTTTTAAGTTTTAAAATTTACTTGCAAACAGATTATTAGTGACATCTATGCACAATTGTGACATTTTATTACAATTATAAAATAGTGTTGCTGTAAACATTTTAACAATTATGTTTTAATAACAATAATAGTTTAAAAAATATAAGTCACTTGTCTGGCAATCAGTCTCTAGTCTGGGAAGGTCTGAGTTTACATTTTATACTCTATAAACTATAGTTAACTTTTTTAGCATTGTTTTTTAACTTTTCATTTTAGTATTTTTTATTTATTTATCTGCTCTGTCATTCATTTTACAAAGACTGTTTTACTAATACCATTTGTGATTTTATTTCTTTTTAAAATTCAGAACTTAACTGTTTGGTGTGGTGTTACTATACAATTATAAAAAAAATTAAAAAAAATAGATATTAGCTTAACTAACATGTTTATATTTACATTATTTATATTATTTATATATATATATATATATATATATATATATATATATATATATATATTTGCATTATTTATATTTGCTGCTGTCTGCCTTTCATTCTTGTGCATTGTACTTCAGATAAAAAGAAAATACATGCATATCAGTCCTGTGACTTTAAATCTTTACTGTTACTTGCTGGTAACTCGGCACGTAAAAATCCACTACCAAACATTAGCGGACCGGAGTTCCGCTGTGGTGACCCCTAACCGGGATAAGCTGAAAGACACAACAACAACTCTATTGATAATTACTAGAACAAAACATATATGTTCATAGGTTAGTACTGTTGATATGTGAACAAATAAACCTAATGCTAACTAGAAAGGCAGGGTCCAGAAACTGTTTAGTTGTTAGTAACAGCTTAACTATTGTTACATAAGTGGGCAGAAAAAAAACAGAAGAAGCAATAAGTAAAATAAAACTCACTGGATACACACGGCACATAACTCTTTATTTAGAAAAACAACAGACTTTGTTTTCTGCAAACAGTAGCCTGTAAAAGGTTTCTGACTGAATGCGATCTGAACAATTTCCATACATATGAATAGACTACTGCTGCTAGCTAGGAAGACTTTTTTCAGCTGGTTATTCTTCTGGGAATCTGTATAAGAAAAAGCTATTTAGAGTACTGAGTTGCAACCTTATGGCAGGTGAAAAGGATGCTGGTGAATGACAGATATAATCCCTTGTGCCAATATAATGGTTCACACCAGCAAAGGATTTTCCTAACAACTAAAAAATGTTCACAATGAAGAATGGCCTGTAAGTTTATACATGCTCCAGCTGCTGTGATTATACCACTACCTTTGTTGGTCTTCAAAGTGGAAAACAATTGCTGAGACCCTATTAAAAGCTATCACAGCCACTAAATAATGCCTAATTATTATGCAAGAGAGAACTGAAAAACATCTGTGGCAGCAGATAACTATGAAACAATCATCCATTGCATTGGTTACCCCCAATTACCAGCATGCCTCTATGGATGATGGGAGTGGCAGATGAAGTGGAGGAGTATCTTGTGGGTTTTTAAAGACATGTAGCCAAAGAAGGCTGGTACAAACTTTTATCATTACATTTGACTGAAGACTCCCTCAAAGGAATTATGGAGCAGTGGGTGTTCTGATGAGTAAGGAGACAACGATGCACAAAGTTATATGAAACTAGTGAAAGAAGTTTTGGCAAATGCTAACACCTTCCTGAAGCACAGTGTTTTAAGTCTCTCAGCTGGACTCTTTTATGTACAGACTAGTAATGACATAAATGGGTAATTCATATTTTGAGACAATGTTAAGAACTTAATATGTACACTGTAAATACAATTATGGAAATTCTATCTGCAGAGAAACTTTAGAGAGTATGTTCTCACAACTTAAGAAAGTGGGCATTTCAATGTAAGTATAATTCTGAAAATTTGGTTTCTTTAGTAGAAGGTTTGTTAAGTGAAACTGCAATCTTTAAAGCTGACTTGTCTGAAGCCAGTGCTAGCAATAATTCTTCATGTAAGCATGTGTCAATGCTTATAAAAAGTTAGAAAGTATTATGTCTGAATTAGTCTGTGTTAAATATTCTAAGACAAGTTATAGCTATACCTGAAATAACTAATAATACTAACCAGATAACCATTGAACAAGGCAAAGTTGTATCTGAAGTAACTAATAATACTAATCAGAAAGCTGTTAATTTGGACAAAAGTGTTATAATAGAATGTAATAATTTTGAACTGCTAACATCTAGAGTTGTAGAATCTGTATTCTGTCATTTTACTTTCTCCAAATGTATTAATTTGCCATTGTAGTAGAACGTGTCGACATGAATGAATTTTTAAGGATTATTAGACTCAGGGATTCTGATTAGGCTAGTGAAATAACAATATGTGTGCAATCGTATACCTACAAGCAACCAGAAGATCGAACTATACTTTGTGCACAGACACAAAAAAAAAAAAGAGTACCCTATAACCCAAGAAGGAAATGCAGACTATTCTAGACAAAGTAGTACACTCAGTAGCTATAGTGCCTACTTTAACACATTTTAATTGGTCAGGATTTTCGTCAGTTTAAAGATATGAAAAATGCAGGGGTGTATAACCTGAGATGTTACCAGAGATATACAGACCCAGTACAGTTGAGGCTGCAGAGCAAGAAATTTCATAAGGTACTAATATTGTTGGCTTTGTGTAGAAGGAATGGACAGACAGATGCTGAGACTCCAGTACATAATGCTAGAAATGAAATCTGATATAGAAGACAGTATAGTTACAAAAAAAAAAAAAATACATAATTGCAAGAGAGCTCAGGGAGCTGAACAGAAACTTACAATCCTGTCTGCTATAACAGAGGTTGCAGCCACACAGAAGCTGAAAGAACAAGGCTAAAACAGTATGAATGTTACTGAACTAGGTAAAAAAGGCCATTACCAGAAGTAGAAGAAAACTATTTTCATGAGTTAAACTTTTTAAAGGATGCATTAGATGAAGGAGAGACATCTGTACCAGTCTTTGCAGGAGAAGATGATGCACATTTCTCTTCATACCTCCTTTTGAAATGTGTTACGACAAATGCTCCATAGGATCATAGGTTCATAGGTAGGTACTAGGCTATTGGCCCTAGGGCCTATACAAACCTAGCCAAAAATGTACCCTGGCTTTCGCCACCCAAGAAAATTATTTTCCTGTACCCCTGTCAAGTAGAACCACAGAAGTGATCCCCGGGGTGAATTTCCTATTAGAAAAAATACAGTTGTAGGCGCTGTTCTCCAGTAACAATAAAGGTTTTCCTCTTAATAAAACATGGAAACTCAGTTTCGATAAATTCAAAGTCCAAGTCCAACAGACCACTAGGTAAACGTTTCAAGACACCAATTTATTGACAAAAAATAATCAGATTGAGCGCTTTCATCTCCCATATGGAGACTTCATCAGAATCTGTTACACATACAAATCTTCAGTTTAAATACATCTAAATATAACACACACTTAATTAATCTTGACTTCTAATAGGCTGGCCATTAATTGACACTAATTACTGTTGAGGTAATGCTAAACCAAACCTTTGATAATTCTGTATACCATACAGATGTTTTCCAATTACCACTTGCTTTTAGGAAGAACAGAAATTTGAAAAATATATTTGAGAAAAAGAAAAACATTTCAAGTGGAGCAAGTAGTAAATATGGTACTTTTAGATGTGGTAGGTGTGCACAATGTGTTTTTATGGCAGATACTAAAGAATTGGAACTACCAAATATAAATTTGAAATTGATAGGTAGTAAATACTATAGTTGTTACACAAAAGGGGTGGTATATCTGTGTTACTGTAGGAAATGTTTGAAATACTACATAGGGAAAACTGAACGTAATTTAAGGGCACGTATATATGAACACAATAGAGATATTATCAAAATGAACGACAACAATGCCCTATTTAGACACACCCGGATATGTAGAGATGCAGATTTTAAATTTTGGATACTGGAAGAGGTGGTGAAGCAAGAGAGGGGGGGATTGGGAAACCAAATTGGAATTTAGAGAGATGGTTTGGCAGTTAAGGTTGGATGCATGTGGAAATTACGGATTGAATGACCACATATCCATTAACCCAGCCCTCAAGATTCTTGCTGATGACCCAAAGAGACATCGATAGATGGTTAACTGTTGTAACTTAAGTAAATAAATAAATAAAATATTTAGATTCAGTCCTTATGGAGCAAGTACATATAATATATTCTATTTTATTAAGGGTGTACCTTAAAACACAGTTGTTTAACACTATTAAAGGAACAAGAATAAACATGGTTTTAATACACAATATTTTTATACTTATACATATATATTTTTTATACACTTTTTTACATATATATATTTTACATATATTTTTATATTTTATATATTTATTGGTATTTATACACCAAATTAATGTATTAATAAGAAATGAGTATATTTTTTGTCATTTCTTTTGATTTTTTGATGATTTTACTTATATTTAATTTTTACAACATATATACAAGTTGTAAATAAAATTATGAAATTTTAAGATCATGAATTCTTATGAACTTTTATAACTTTGTATTATATTAAAGTGTAAAAAATGGTATACAGAATTATCAAAGGTTTGGTTTAGCATTACCTCAACAGTAATAAGTGTCAATTAATGGCCAGCCTATTAGAAGTCAAGATTAATTAAGTGTGTGTTTTATTTAGATGTATTTAAACTGAAGATTTGTATGTGTAACAGATTCTGATGAAGTCTCCATATGGGAGATGAAAGCGCTCAATCTGATTATTTTTTGTCAATAAATTGGTGTCTTGAAACGTTCACCTAGTGGTCTGTTGGACTTGGACTTTGAATTTATCGAAACTGAGTTTCCATGTTTTATTAAGAGGAAAACCTTTATTGTTACTGGAGAACAGCGCCTACAACTGTATTTTTTCTGTTTGGAAGTTGTGTGCTTTTCAGTTACTAGTGAATTTCCTATTACCCATCCAATCATCAAGATTTTTCTTGAAGAGTGCTAATGAGGAGCTCTGTTTGACATAGATAAGTAGTCTGTTCCAGAGTATGGGAAGTCTCTGGGACAGGAATCTATCCCTCCAACATGTTCTGTTTATTGTGGTGACAAGGTTTAGGTCCCTAGAGTGTGTAGCTTGGAGGGATTGGGATTTCTTTAAGTGGAGCATGTCCAACAGCTCTGGGTTTGTTATAGCTTTGTATGTTAGTCAGAGATCGCCTCTGAGTAGGCGATATGCGATGGAGTAAAGCTGGAGTTTTTTGAGACGGTTCATGAAGGCATCTGTTTGAGGCCAGTAATCCTCTTTGTGAGGTATTTTTGCGGCCTTTCCAGTTGTTGTAAATGTCTTGTGAGGTGCATACGAAAAGGGGCATTGTACTCTATAATGGGTCTAATGAGTGATGAGTAGAGGGGAACAATGACCTCTTTTTTTCTGGATGAGAAACCTTTTGTGATAAGGTGTGCCACGTAGAAGGATTTCCTGACCACTTTGGCGATGTGATTATCAAAGGAGAGACTACTGTCCACCTGTGTCCCAAGGTCTCTTATCACACTTTTGGTGTTAAGTAGACTACCGCCTATGTGGTAGTCCATGGGGTTCACACCAGCAAAGGATTCTCCTAACAACTAAAAAATGTTCACAAGTTTATACATGCTCCAGCTGCTGTGATTATACCACTACCTTTGTTGGTCTTCAAAGTGGAAAACAATTGCTGAGACCCTATTAAAAGCTTCTCACAGCCACTAAATAATGCCTGAGTATTATGCAAGAGAGCTGAAAACATCTGTGGCAGCAGATGTATGAAACAATCATCCATTGCATTGGATTTACCCCAATTACTGCTTCTGGATGATCAGATGGTGAGATATCTTGGGGTTTTCAACATGTGAAGAAGGCCTGTATTTGCTGTGATTATACCACTACCTTTGTTGGTCTTCAAAGTGGAAAACAATTGCTGAGACCCTATTAAAAGCTATCACAGCCACTAAATAATGCCTAATTATTATGCAAGAGAGAACTGAAAAACATCTGTGGCAGCAGATAACTATGAAACAATCATCCATTGCATTGGTTACCCCAATTACCAGCATGCCTCTATGGATGATGGGGTAGCAGATGAAGTGGAGGAGTATCTTGTGGGTTTTTAAAGACATGTAGCCAAAGAAGGCTGGTACAAACTTTTATCATTACATTTGACTGAAGACTCCCTCAAAGGAATTATGGAGCAGTGGGTGTTCTGATGAGTAAGGAGACAACGATGCACAAAGTTATATGAAACTAGTGAAAGAAGTTTTGGCAAATGCTAACACCTTCCTGAAGCACAGTGTTTTAAGTCTCCCAGCTGGACTCTTTTATGTACAGACTAGTAATGACATAAATGGGTAATTCATATTTTGAGACAGTGTTAAGAACTTAATATGTACACTGTAAATACAATTATGGAAATTCTATCTGCAGAGAAACTTTAGAGAGTATGTTCTCACAACTTAAGAAAGTGGACATTTCAATGTAAGTATAATTCTGAAAATTTGGTTTCTTTAGTAGAAGGTTTGTTAAGTGAAACTGCAATCTTTAAAGCTCATAGTTCATAGTTCATAGTTCATAGTTTAGTACTAAGCTAACTGCCCTTGCGAGCCATTGTAAGCCTAGCCAATTATCCCTTGTGAGGCTCAAACTCTGCACCTTGTGTTTGTAAGGCAAACACCTTAACCATTAGGCCACCCTCCCAGAGAAATATCCCTGCCCAGTCTCAAACCCATGATCCTGTCAACTACAACACAGTGCATTAACCCACTAGGCCACTCAGCTCTTAATTAAATCCCCATACTAATAATAACCTTTTGAGATAATTAAATCCCTGTAGTAATAGCACTCATAGTTTCATAGAGTAGTACTAAGCTAACTGCCCTTGCGAGCCATTTTAATCCTAGCCAATTATTCCTTGTGAGACTCAAACCCTGCACCTTGTGTTTGTAAGGCAAACACCTTAACCATTAGGCCACCCTCCCTGACTTGTCTGAAGCCAGTGCTAGCAATAATTCTTCATGTAAGCATGTGTCAATGCTTATAAAAAGTTAGAAAGTATTATGTCTGAATTAGTCTGTGTTAAATATTCTAAGACAAGTTATAGCTATACCTGAAATAACTAATAATACTAACCAGAAAACCATTAAACAAGGCAAAGTTGTATCTGAAGTAACTAATAATACTAATCAGAAAGCTGTTAATTTTGACAAAAGTGTTATAATAGAATGTAATAATTTTGAACTGCTAACATCTAGAGTTGTAGAATCTGTATTCTGTCATTTTACTTTCTCCAAATGTATTAATTTGCCATTGTAGTAGAACGGCAATCGACATGAATGAATTTTTAAGGATTATTAGACTCAGGGATTCTGATTAGGCTAGTGAAATAACAATATGTGTGCAATCGTATACCTACAAGCAACCAGAAGATCGAACTATACTTTGTGCACAGACACAAAAAAAAAAGAGTACCCTATAACCCAAGAAGGAAATGCAGACTATTCTAGACAAAGTAGTACACTCAGTAGCTATAGTGCCTACTTTAACACATTTTAATTGGTCAGGATTTTCGTCAGTTTAAAGATATGAAAAATGCAGGGGTGTATAACCTGAGATGTTACCAGAGATATACAGACCCAGTACAGTTGAGGCTGCAGAGCAAGAAATTTCATAAGGTACTAATATTGTTGGCTTTGTGTAGAAGGAATTGACAGACTGATGCTGAGACTCCAGTACATAATGCTAGAAATGAAATCTGATATAGAAGACAGTATAGTTACAAAAAAAAAAATACATAATTGCAAGAGAGCTCAGGGAGCTGAACAGAAACTTAAAATCTTGTCTGCTATAACAGAGGTTGCAGCCACACAGAAGGTGAAAGAACAAGGCTAAAACAGTATGAATGTTACTGAACTAGGTAAAAAAGGCCATTACCAGAAGTAGAAGAAAACTATTTTCATGAGTTAAACTTTTTAAAGGATGCGTTAGATGAAGGAGAGACATCTGTACCAGTCTTTGCAGGAGAAGATGATGCACATTTCTCTTCATACCTCCTTTTGAAATGTGTTACGACAAATGCTCCATAGGTTCATAGGTTCATAGGTAGGTACTAGGCTATTGGCCCTAGGGCCTATACAAACCTAGCCAAAAATGTACCCTGGCTTTCGCCACCCAAGAAAATTATTTTCCTGTACCCCTGTCAAGTAGAACCACAGAAGTGATCCCCGGGGTGAATTTCCTATTAGAAAAAATACAGTTGTAGGCTTGGAGGTGTGGATATCCTTAATGAATATGGACACGCCTCCACCTTTAGTGTTTCGATCCAGGTTTGGTGGCCGAAAGGTGTGGTATGAATTATAGCCTGATAATGCAGGGGTGCTCTCTGGAGCTTTGAACCAGGTCTCTGTCACTGCACAGATGTCAATGTTCTCCATTTTACGGAATGCCTTGAGTGAGTGCATTTTGAGGTTTAGACTTCTAGCATTGAGTAGCATTACCCTCAGATTTTGCTTGCTTGTATCTGTTACAGTGGTGAATTTGTCATTTGAACCTTGCCTAAAAAAGGCACTATAGGGGTGGCAAGAGCCTTTGCCAGTATCCGGAATCCCAAGGGTGACAGGTGCAGGCCATCTCTGGCAAAGCAGCGTGGTCTGTAGATCATGTCATCCCAGGCAGACAGGTACTGGATTCCCTTAGAATGACACCAGAAGCTTAGCCAATTGTTAAAGTCAATCATTTTGTCCTTGTACTGTGGTGTCATTCTGGGTGATGGCAGGATGCTACTCAGGGCTAGGGTCATACCGGCCTGGGCTACAAGATCAGAGAGCTCCTCCATGTCTCTTTTCATGTAGTCCAGGGAGGTACGTCTCAGGTCATTCACACCAACATGGACAATGACAGAGTCATATTTGTACTTGTTGTGGAGTGACCTGAGTGCGTGCATTATGTGGCGGATCCTGGCACCTGACAGGCAGCTGACAGTAACTTTCTCCTTGTTTAGCCTGGTGAGTGGAACATCAGTGTGCCTAACTATAGAGTCACCTATGACTAGAGTGTTGGGTACGTTATGCCTTATGGGCTGTAGTTGAGTGGCACACTGAGTATGTGGACTATGTGTCATTTGGGTTGTGTTGGGGGAGTTGGAGGTTACTTGCATTTCTGCTTTGGAGGTCCAGTGCTGCCAGACATAAAAATAAGCATTGAGATAGGAACTATCCCCTTTAAGAATAATTTACCATCTTGCAGGAAAGGCTATGCATTGTAATTCTCATAGTAGAGGAATCCACGGAAAGAGCACATGAAGCACCAAAAAGGGCTTATAACAGAAATGCTGATCTTAAAGAGTTGAAATCAGGGGAAAGTATTTGTCTTCCTTTCAAATGCCAAATAGAGGTTACTAGCAAGAAATCAAACATTTTCATGTCAAAAGGCAACAAGGTAAGCAAATTAAAAGTGAGACAAAGTGCAAAAAAGAGCAAACAGCAGATTTTCTACATAAATATTCTAATGTTTTGTAAAGAAATTAAGTTTTCTGTAGTGAGTATGTTCACTGAAGAAGTTAATGCTCCCACAGTTTGTCCTGATATCACTATAGGTGAAACATTGGCAGCATCTCAGAAACAGATGTTTAAGGAATGTATGTTTAGAAAATGGGTTATATTCTTAGGATTACCTTACAGGACCAATTTAAGGCAGCATAATACTGATGAAAAAGTAAATCTAAAGCCATAGCAGATGTCTGAGTCCCGATCTCAAGCAGTTAAGGAAGAGGCACAGAAAATGTTCAAACATGTGGTAATAAAAAAATCCTAAAGTGAGTGAAATAACCCCATCATACTGGTCCTCAAACCTAATAGGTCTATAAGGTATTGTAATGACGTCAGAAAAACTAAATGACATTTTCAAATTTAATTCCAACCAATGCCTCAAATGGACAAGATGTTTGAAAAATTAACTAAAACAAACTTTCTATCCACTCTGGATTTAACAAAGGGATATTGGCATATCCCCTTGGCACAGCATTGCTCACATCTAATGGCATATTTCACTATAAAGACATGCTAATTGTGCTTCATGGACTGCAACCAATGTCCTTAAATCACACATTACATATTCTGGTACACACCTTGATGCCATATGAATCTTCTTAGAAGACTGGAAAAGCCACCTTCTGCGTACATTGTATCTAACTGAGGGTGCTATAGGCTACCCTGGTAACAAATGGGAGCTCAACTTTGCAAATAAGCAAGAAGTATTTTGGCTTTTTCATGTTCCGTGGCACTCATAAGTAGTGGCGGGAGCTCAACTCTGCAACTAAGCAAGTAGTCATTTGGCTTTTTCATGATCCGCAGCACTCATAAGTAGTAGTGTTGCAACCTTGTAGCTGTTACCACAATCAGAACTTATTAAATGTGCTTCTGACAGTATGTGGGGATCTAGAAGCAAGCAATATTTATTTTATTGCCTGCATAGGTGTAACCATAATTAGATTCTTATTTTATAACTACTTGCACTCCTGGCATTACGAGCGGACAAAGGAGTAATCTTTATTTTTGTTTATTGCCTGCACAGTAAGCGTGTCTACCAAACAATGTATAAACTTTAATCATACACGTGGAGCAGCTTCCAGATAACCTAGGTCTCTGCAAATGCGTAGTGTGTTATACTAATTAACTCAGGTCCACTAGACAGGTAAACAGCATAGGAAAGTAGGTGTTCTGTAACGCTTTACATATTTTTAATAAGCGCATCCTTCAATCATTAGGATTATGTGTTTTATAATATTGCATTAGCAGGCGTCTTTACTTAAGTTAGGACCATGAAATATGACCACAACTAGCTGATAGCCGGATAAACACTGAACTGATAAGACTGTTCTTAACACATATATAAAATGACTAATAGCAATTATACTAGAGCCTGTTGTATTTAATTAACTTTTTACAGTGTATTTACTATTTAAATGTACCAAACTGGATATAGATTTACCTTTACTGCAATTGTATTTGGGTCTGTCACATTCAGTGAGTTATTTAGCTGTGCTTTGACTATATAAAGGTACCTAAGATAGATACAGACAACACCAGTAGTTAATTATCCCACAGTGTCTGACATTGTTGAATGACTGTTTAAATGCAGTATGATGTTATCTTTGCCTATACTATAGCCAGTGTTGTTGGATGAATATATAATTGTGGCTGATTAAGTATTTGCTTAGGCATTTTTCTGTGAACTAACTTAATAAGGATTTTTTGTTTCTCCTTTCTCTCTGCTTGCTGTCTTGTTTTGTAACTGCTCTCAGCTCTCTGTCTTGCCTACCCTCCACTAGGAGTTAAGAATCCACCTGGCAACTAAGGACCCATCCTACCTTACCAGCTGTATCATCACCCTATAAGTGTACCCCTGTACTCTTCCAAGAAAGGAAAGAAGAGAGTAAGTGTTTTCCTCATACTGACTTTAAAGCCAATTTGTAGGATGCTTATTCCTTGTTGTTTGTAATTGTAAGCTTCTCTGCCTGGTCAGCCAGCAGCCATACCCCCCCGTATCCTGTAGTCAAAGTATAGTCCCTGTCTTCCTTTACCACCACCTCCCCTAGCTGTACAGATCATCTTTTTAGCCCTAGTCCAACCTTCCCCAGAAATTAATACTGCTGTAATACATTTGACTTTCCACTAGGTGGTACCATTTTCCGGTCCCTATCTTTTATCTATCCCACTATCCCAGAAAATACTTATTCTACGGTCTGCTATCTATACCTTCCTACTATTGTCCTTTCATACACCCCCTGTTTTGCTGTAATTACTCACTATCCTCCTTTGAATTCTTCCACTCTACTTCTTATTCATTCTACACCTACCTCAAATTAACTTACCTCTAACAGTCAGCATTCCACTGATTGTTCACCTTGGTGTTTCACTCATTTGTCTCTACCCACTCCGTTCGCCCTGTGGGCTCACTCCGCTCCCCTACCCTGCCCCCAATTCCCACACACCCCCAGTGGTCCTACATTTATTCCTGTAAACCACACCCCCATCACATCTGCTCCAATCTAGCAGCGCACCTTATTTGCACTCCCAACCCTTCTTGTCACATCACCTCACCTGTTCATATTACATTCCCTCCCTTCCCACCTTGTTACATCTTCTTAACTGTTGATACTACATAACCCCCTTTTTCTTCCACTTCTTAAACTAAGATAATGGCTATATTACCCATCCCAAGTCAAATAAAACTTTTACTCCTGGCCTCACTCTTACCTCCTCTAACTATTGCCTATCTACTAACCTCCTATGAACAACCATTATACCCCAACCTCCTCTTCCCCTCCAAATTCACTTCCACACCACTACTAGCTATCTCCCAAAACTACTTCAACATCACATCCAGACCCTGCTACTTACAAGGTAAATATCATAGACTGGCCCACATCAAGTACATCAATCTAAATATTAGGAAATCACTTTACTATTATTGTAAGTTTCACAATCCTATAAATAGAATATACGTCCACTCCCTGCTAGATGGGGATATTCATCCTAACCCTGGCCCAAATAATACTCTAGCCACTGAACAAAGCAACTATAATATCACTAGTACCCAAGCCCCTATTAAACCTTCTAACTCATTCTATATAGCACATCTCAACATATGTAGCATTAACAACAAAATCACCCACCTCCACACCCTCTTAGTTGTCCACCTATTTGACATCCTATGTTTATCTGAATCATGGCTAAAACCTACAATTAATGACAATGAATTCACCCCACCTGGTTACAATATCCTAAGATTAGACCATACAACCAAAAAGGGAGGTGGGGTAGCAATCCTTTATAAAGCAGAGCTACAAGTTACCACTGCAAACCTTAGACCACCTGTGTACAATAATGCTGAAATCCTCATTTCTAAATTTCAGGTCAACACATGTAAATCCATATACATCATTTGTATTTACCTTCTCCCTGGAAATAACATGAATACCCTTGAAAATATTCTAAACTGGCTGTCTATTAATCTCCCACAAAAAAAAACTATAGCCCTTGGAGACTTTAATATCGACTGGAAGTCCTGCAGTACTGTACACCCTACCACCCATATTAACCTATATGGCTTCTCACAAACTATTACCTCCCCAACCAGGATTAATAAACCCAATAACAAAGAAAGCACCTTAGATTGTATTCTTACTATTTCTCCTCTTCAAACATACAAAATAGGAACCCTCCCTGATGATCTAAGTGACCACTCACTAACTTTTATTATCAGACACAAAACCAACATAACTTACCCAAATACCTTTAGAATAATACGGACCACATAACTTTTTAACCCTGAACTATTCCAAACAGAACTTAAACACTGTAATTGATCACCGCTAAAATCCCTCCCACTAGATGAAGCAGTGGAATACTTTAATTCCACATTCTTAGCCATCCTTGACCATCATGCCCCATCACGCTCTATTAGAAATAAGGTTAAACCTGCCCCATGGTTCTCAATAGCTACTAGGCAAAAAATCCTTCTTAGAAACAAATCCTGGGCAAAATTGCACACTACTAAGAATTCTACAGACCACCAAAACTTTAGACAACTTAGAAATATTACAAAAAAAGCTATCCTCTTAGATAAAAAACACTTGTACTTCCAACTACAGCAAACTTACCAAAAGAATCCACAAAAGTTTTGGAATAGCATTAACAAACTACTACACCCGGGTCAATCTATCACACCTAACCCACAAGGCTCCATCCTTGAGAATCCAACACAAACTGCCAACGCCTTCAATTCTTTTTTCACAGATGCCATCCAAACTCTTGCTAGTCAACTATCTCCAGGTACCTCAAATCTACCAACTTCTTCTACTAGCCCACTTCCATCATGTCAGTTACAATCTGTTTCTACTTCCTTCATTTGCTCTCTTCTCCAAAAACTAAAACCTACCACCCCCTCTGCTGACCAACTACCAACAGAATACCTGAAAAAAGGAATCAGAGCCCTAGCCTATCCCATTTCCATACTGATAAACAGAACCATATGTGAAGGAACTATCCCAACTATCTGAGAAATCTCTCACATTATCCCCCTACATAAAAGTGGTAACTCCAATGACTTTTCAAACTATCGTCCTATAGCTTTACTCTTTCCACTGACAAAAATAATGGAAAAATGCATCCATAAGTAACTACTTAACCACCTTATCCAAAATAACTTACTTGCCAAATGTCAACATGGATTTACACCATTCCACAGTACTACCACTGCCCTGCTATCCTTTACAGACTGCATTAACAAAAAACGTAACAACAATATTCTTTCCTCTGCAGTCTTTATATATTTATCGAAAGCTTTTGATATGGTTAATCACCAGCTCCTTTTAAATATACTGAAATCCTTTTCACTTGAACCTCTAGCCTTAAGTTGGTTCAAATCTTACTTAGACAATAGACAGCAGGCTGTACTATGGGACAACAATCTATTTACACAACTCCCCATTTCCCTTGGTGTTCCTCAGGGCTCCATATTAGGCCCACTCCTATTTTCCATTTTTATTAATGACCTTCACTCAGCAATTCCTCAAGCCACCTGTATTCAATACACAGACTACTCCACTATAGTTTGTTCAGCCACTTCTCCTTCTGGACTACAGTCCCTTACCCAAAAAGCATTTAATACAGTAGAACAATGGTTTTTAAACCACTGCCTCCTCCTAAACCCCCCAAAAACTAAACTTTTACTTTTTACTCCAACCCAAAAGTAAACCCCAGCATATTTCACACTCATATCTAATAATGGCACTCTCATATCACCTGACCCAACCACCAAACTCTTAGGAATAGTTATAGATAGCAACCTTAACTTCAATACTCATATTAACAGCACAATAAAAACAGTCAACAAGAAATTGGGGTCCCTCTATAGAATCAAACCCTTTCTTACACCATTAGCCAAGACCGCTATAGCCAGAACTCACTTAATCTCCACACTACTCTATGCTTCACCTATATACACTAATCTTTCAAAAAACAACCTCAACAAACTGGCAGTTTCCTATAATAATATTGCTAGATGTGCCATTGGCTCTCCTTTTAAAACTCATCATTGTCTTAATCTAAAACAACTAGGATGGCTAGAGTTCCAAAATCAGCTTCTATTTCACCAGCTTGCCATTGCCCATAAAACCCTGTATCACCCCACCAATACTCCAATACTCTCTACTCTCATTACCCCTTACAACAATCTTAGGAATTTACGCTCCTCAAATAAACTACTTAATAGTACTAGCAGATCCAACAACTTAGCAGGAGACTCTCTGTTCTCTAATACTGTTGGAAAGCACTGGAACCTACTTCCCACTGAACTCCTATTTCTGTCCTCAATAACACTTTTTAAACAAAAACTAAAACTATTTCTTAGTACGCATTGGTTATGTCCTTGTACTAACCCTGACTAACTTTCTTTTTCTTTATGCTTATGAATACCCTTCACCTTATACTATACTGTACTAACTACTGACTTATCCTTAATGATCCATATAAACCATGATATTGCAATTAAAATCTATGTATATATGTATATAGTAACAACTTTTTGTACATTACCTTTAATGTTTGTATTATGCTCGCTATTAGTATTGTACTTTTATTAACAATAGCTGTATCAAGCTTGTACTGTTGCAACATTCTTTATTATATTGTGTGTGTGTATTGGAGCTTTTCTCCCCAGGCCTCTACTGAAAATGGACATGTAATCCAGTTAGACTAGCCCAGTCAACAAATGTAAAATAAATAAAATAAATACAAAACTAAAAATATTAGACTCCTTACATAAGGCTCAGCCAATAGAAGATTCAGCAAAGAGTAAGTTGGAAATGTCCAAAGCTCATTGTTTTGGCTACATAACAGTCAGAGGGAGAGTAAAGTTGCAGATAGGGAAGATGACAAGATAGTCAAAGACTGATAGTCTCGTTCCCATAGTAGTTAAAAGCCTTGTTACTGGTGTGAACATTTTCCATCATGAACTGTAACAATGGCTGTTCCAGTATTATTAGCAACTGCAGCCTCATTCCTCTTGCATGGCTGACAGTGTTAGCTGCTCACACTCCCATAATGGTTAGATGCTGTTTCTGAGTGCTCAGCAGTGTTTTTAACCTCAAAACTGTCAGATTAACTATCTGGCTTTGTGTACTGCACAGAAGATAATAAGACCGGGATTACTATGAAGACTGGTAGCAAGGTATTGTGTTTTCGTTTTGTTTTTCTGACTGACATGGTGTTTATGATAGGTTACTGATGAATACAATCACAAAAATATAACCGTAGAATACTAAGTATTAAAAAAAGTACTATGATGTGAGGTAACTTCTGATCACTAAGACTTGTGACCTAATGCTACCAATTCAATTGTATGGCAGAGAAATTCTTGTTGCAGCCATAGGTATGAGCAAAGTAATCCTAGAGAACTATGAGATTTGGGTACTGAATGCTGGAAGGCAACAGCAGATAGAAAAAAATGATTCACTTGGCTGAAAGTCAGGAAAGCAGTAATAGTAAAAGTTTGACTCATAGATGCATGGCTGTGGTATCACAGTTTCAGAGCTGCATGCAAAATCCAGTGGGCAAGCAGAAACTTATAGCTAGAAAACAGCTGAAGTAGACTGTGGAAGACTTTTAGGTGGAAGTATATTAATGAAAGCTGAAGAAACTGTGAATGTTTTGCATATTCTCCTTACATCCAAATGGGTTTCCTTGAGGTATTCTAGTTTCCTTTGACCTGCTAAAACATAATGGTTATGAACTGCTCTAAATTATCTCTGCATATTATCTTTACTGTTGTCCTTGTGACCTGTGATTTGGCTGAAAACATATGCATGATTTAACCTGCTTAATTAGACATAAATAATTAAATAAATAAAAATAAACTTTGAAAAATACTTTTAAGTACTGAAGCGTGTGAACAATATAATTTCTAAGGACAGGACCAAGATTATTACTGTTGGTATTGTTGATCATTCTGAGGACCATCAACAGTATTTTTGTGGTTCTATGAATACACATCGACTTTACCAATGCATGAGAATTAACTGGGTATGGAAATCCAAACATTCAGTGCAAGTGCAGATGATTTGCATGAGAACTAACTGGGTATGGACATTCAGTGCAAGTGCAGATGATTTGCATGAGAACTAACTAGGTATCGAACTCCAAACATTCAGTGCAAGTGCAGATGATTTGCATGAGAATTAACTGGGTATGGAACTCCAAACATTCAGTGCAAGTGCAGATGATTTGCATGAGAACTAACTAGGTATCGAACTCCAAACATTCAGTGCAAGTGCAGATGATTTGCATGAGAATTAACTGGGTATGGAACTCAGAACATTCAGTGCAAGTGCAGATGATTTGAAGCCCATGAAAAAAAAAGGAGTAAAGTGAGATGAGAATGTATAATGGAAGTTAAAGATTTTTAATGCTATGTTTACCCCCCCCCCCCAATTTTTCCGACAGCCATTAAAAACAACTTCACTGATTCATCTGTACAGTACTTCTGGACATAGGAAGTGAAAGCTGGATGCTTTGATAAGTCACAAGATATTACCAAGTTTTATGTTTCAGAATATGCCTGCATATCAGTAACATGGTCTGGCTGGTGTTGTCTGCAGTAGCTCCCAAAGACATTGGAGTGTGCAGAGTACTTCATTTACAAATATAGTTTTCTTTTTAATTTATTGCCTTTATTTATTTATTTATTTAAAGTTGGTTTACCAAAATAAGGAAATACACCACCTAGACAATTTTCTTGCTCAGTGTAGAAGAAATACAACAACAACAAAAAAAAACAAAACAATATACTGTAATCAATATCAGGACAACAGTAGTAAAGCAAGCAAAAAGAGGAGTGTAAGTCAGGATAATAGGGAGTATAAATGATTAGAATTATAAGAATTCAATCAGTAGAATCAGTAAGAATAATGCTTGCATACTGTCATAACATCATATAGTACAATGATTCTATGAAGAAAAAAAATTCAAAAAAAAAGTCTTTATAGTATATATAGTTGACGGGCATGGGAAGTGAAAAAAGGTAAGGCAGGAGTGAAAAGAGTGGAAGAAGGGAAATGAGATAGCAAGAAAGAGAGAAAGGAAAGAGAAAAAAATAATAAAAACGAAAATGCTGGGGGTGGGGTACAGCTATCTCCTACCCATGCTCAGAAAATCTAGGTAGTACTACAAAAGATTGTGGATATGCTTACTGGTAAGCCAGGGTGTATCCACTTGATAAAGCACCATGTAGATGCAAACCCTCAGTAGCCCATCTAGCAGGTTTCAAATAGTATGCCTGCTAGAGTTAAGCAGACCCTGAGAGAAGAAGTATAGGAGATGTTCAATTGGGGGCAATAGTTTATTATTGTTTTACATGTGTTATGACAAAATATAAGTTAAAAGTAAGCATATTGCTTTATAGCATATCGCTTTATCTTAATACACAGTTATAGCATATATTCATGGTATATAATCTGGAAAACATGGAAGGAGGGTTAGGGTGGTAGGTTGGAAGTGTCAGTTGAGGGGCCCCATCAAAATGGTCCATACTGGACCCCACAAACACTAAGGCCAGCACAGTTTATTCATTATATGGCACTTTTATATCCATAAGTAGAATTACTTATAAAAGTTAGCTGTTTGTATTTTGAACTCAATCTAGGACCTTAGTCTTGTACCTTCATTTGCAGTTGTGGAAAAATTGTGATCTATTGCAGCATCTGAACTTCATTTAGTCATTTATTATAGCAATAACCCACGCCTGGGTGTGGGTAATGCTGGATTTACCCACGGTTGGCGTGGTTTGGTCCCGAAGGGGAAGCCCGCGGGACCAAACAAAGCCAACCGTGGGTAAATCCAGCATTACCCACACCCAGAAGTGGGTTATTGCTATTATACAATGACATTATTTAAGAAAAGAAATAATTACTTTTCTTAAATAATGGCATTGTATAATGCCTCTTTACTGCCCTTCCGCAGCTGTCTGGTATTCTGCGGCAGTTCTGATGTACTGTGCATGACTACGCAGTACATCAGAGCTGTGGGCAAAAGCAACAGAGAACGCAAGATCTCCTTTGCTTTTTTTTAAAAAAAACTGTCTCGCTATGTTAAATGGGTTTAACATAGCGAGACAGCTTTAAAATAAGCAACGGATATCTCCGTTGCTTTTAAAGCTGTCTCGCTATGTTAAACCCATTTAATATAGCGAGACAGTTTAAAAAAGCAATGGAGATCACAAGATCTCGTTGCTTTTACATTGTGTTGCTATGTTAAAGGAGTTTAACATAGCGAGACAGCTTTAAAAAGCAATGGAGATCTCCGTTGTTTTTAACCTGTGTCGCTATGTTAAACTCTTTAACATAGCGAGACAGTGTTTTATACTAATGGAAAAAGTCCGGCGACCGGACCTTTTCCGTTAGTATATTGAGGATTTAAACGGGCACGCTGGTTGAGCTGGCCAATCAGCGTGCACGTTTTAGGGGAGGCATTGTATAATACTGCATTTTCCATAAGCAGTGTCACTGGTATATTTTTGCCTAGTATGATGCCTTAGACTGTAGTTTGCATTGCAATTTGTGCTGCAGGATTCATGCTTCTCTGGTTCTACCATTGTTTTTCATTTTGTTTTTTCTTCTAGAATCGTATATTCTTCTTATCATTTGATTGCTTAAGGCTGCATTCCAGTGCTATTCTGTTTGTTACATTACTACTGTTTTTCACCTGTTGTTGTATCTGCTACATAGTTATATGCCCTTCTAGGTTCCACTGATGCATTAAATACTGCTCTCCCAGCTGCTGCCTACTGTTTATACACTACTTACATAGGTTCATAGGTAAGTACTAGGCTATCTGCCCATGGGCATTTATAAGCCTAACCACAGAGTGATGGCTTTCACCTCCCCATTAGATTAGTAACCTGGGCCTCTATCAACAGGGCTCCTGAAGTGATCCCAGGGTAGAACTTATGATTACCCATCCACTCACCAAGATTAATCTTGAAAAGTGTCAGAGAGGAGCTCTGTTGAATATGGATTGGGATTCTATTCCAGAGTGCGGGGAGTCGCTGGGATATGAATCTATCCCTCCAGCATGTCCTGTTTATTGTTGTACATAGGTTCAAGTCACTAGAATGAGTGATTCTGAGGGATCTCGTTTTTTTGAGGTGAAGCATGTCCATTAGCTCAGGGTTTGACATGGCCCTATAGGTCAGACATAGGTCACCTCTGAGAAGACGGTAAGCGACTGAAAAGAGCTGGAGCTTTTTTAGTCGTGCATCATAGGGTAATTGTTTAAGGCCCTTAATCCTCTTAGTGAGGTACTTCTGTGGTCTTTCTAGTTGTTGCAGGTGTCTAGTGAGGTACACCCCAAATGGGGCATTGTACTCTATTATGGGCCTAATGAGTGAGGAGTAAAGGGGCACAATCACCTCCTTGGATCTGGATGAGAAACCCTTTGTGATCAGGTGTGCCACATAGAAGAATTTCATGACCATTTTGGCTATGTGGTTATCAAAGGAGAGCATGCTATCTACTTGGGTACCCAGGTCCCTAATTACTTCTTCTGTACTTAGTGGATTCCAATCTATGTGGTAATTTGTAGGTACTTTGTTTTTCCCAAATGGGATTACTATGCATTTTTTGGCATTTAGCTTGAGGCCGTGACTTTGACACCAGGTGTTTGTCTCTGTGAGACCCTTTTGCAAGATGTCTGTGTCAGCTGGAGAGTCAATTATTGCACCCAATTTACAGTCATCTGCGAACTTGTATAGCCACAGTCCCTCCGCCTTTGCCTGTACTTCGGAGAAATATATACTGAACAGGAGGGGTCCCAGGACTGAGCCCTTTGGGACTCCACTTGTGACTGGTTTAGAGTCAGACATGGCGCCTGCCACTCTTACCATGTGGGTTCTGTCTGAGAGCCAATTGGCAACCCATCTCGTGACATAGGGGTTAATATTTTAGCTGGTGAGTTTGTCTATGATTCCTGAGTGTGGGATGGTGTCAAATGCCTTAGCGAGGTTCAGATATGATGTGTGGACCACCTTCCCTTCATCTATGGCCTTGGTGACTGTTTTGAAGAAGTCGACCAAGTTCAGGAGGCAAGATCTGCCTTTAACAAAGCCGAACTGGGTGGGGTCCAGTGTCTGGAGCTTCCCAATGTCCCTGTTAATGATCTCCATGATAATGCGTTCCATGGCTTTGCAGACCAAGCTAGTCAAGCTTATAGCGCGATAGTTCCCAGGGTCAGTTGTGGCACCACCTTTGTGGAGTGGTACAACTGTTGCTGTATGCCGTTCTTTGGGTACATAGCCTGTAGAGAGGCTGAGTTTGAATAGTGATTTGAGATGTGGGGTTAGTTCATTTTGAAGCTCGTGTAAGACACAACCTGGGATAGCATCTGGTCCCATTGATGCTGTGTTTCTGGCCTTTGCAAGGGCTGTCTTTACTTGTGTGTCTGACATATCTGGAGTGCCACATTCTTCTGGGATGGGTGTTAGCCCGTTTGGTGGAGAGGGAGGGGTGAAGTTTGCACTGAACTTGTCAGCCAGGATGTTGGCAATGTCGGTTGATTCAGTGTATTTATGGCCATTATGCACTAGCTCGGAGCATATCTGAGAGTTTGCCCCTAGACTCTTGACATAGGTAAAGAAGGCCTTGTGGTTATCCTTAGAGTCATTGGCTATTTTTCTTTCGAAGTTGGCCTTGGATGATTTAATGAGGGAGCGCAGTTTTTTACTGATGTTAATCAGAGATGCCTTCTTATTTTGGGATTTTGTTCTATCTTGCAGGAGTTTCCTCCTTCTGTTGTAAAGTTTATTTATGGCTGGGGTCCACCAGATTGGCTTCCTCTTTTTTGAGCAGTTGGTCTTGGTTTTACTTGGGATGGCTCGTTCCATGCATTCTTGAAGGTGTTCATAGAATGCACTTGTAAAGGATTCTGCCGATGGGTCATCATTTTCCATTTGATTGGGAGCTTTGAAACTTCCCACCTCAGTCTTGAGGAGTGTGAAGTTGGCTTTAGAGAAGTTTTTTACCTTGATTTCCTTGACTGCGGGGGTGGGGTGGGGGTCAGGATGTGGCTGTCCAGTGTGATTAGTTTGTGATCTGATCTTACCAATGATGAGTTTACCTCAGGTCTGGAACATAGGTTCCCCATGTTGGTGATGACCAGGTCCAGTATGTTGTCACCTCTTGTGGGAGTGGTGACCAGCTGCTCAAGGACGTTTGAGTTTATAAACTCAAGGAAGCATTGGGCTAGGGCGTTTGAGCTTGAGTAGTTTTCCCAGTCAATGTTTGGATAGTTGAAGACACCCAGTAGCATGGTGTTGGGTAGAATCTTCATACTTTCTAATGTTCTCAGGAATGCTGGGTGAGCATCCTGAGACAAGGTGGGAGATCTGTAGCAAGCTATAAATTGAACAGTCAATTTACTCGCTGTCAATTGCACTTGAATGGTCTCAGATTCTGCGTGCTGTGCTACTAACCTGGAGGTGTGGGTGTTCTTGATGAATATGGACACATCCCCTCCTTTTGTGTTCTGGTCCTGGTTTTGGGACCTAAAGGTATGGTAGGAGTTATAGCCTGGTAGTGCTGGGGTGCTCTCTGGAGCCTTGAACCAGGTTTCTGTCACTAAACAAACGTCGATTTCTTCCATACTAAGGAGAGCTTTGAGTGCGTGCATTTTGAGGTTTAGACTTCTGGCATTGAGCGGCATTACCCTCAGTTTTTGTTTATTATTGTTGTTTATGGAGGTGGGTTTGTCTTTTGAGCCTTGCCTAAAAAAGGCAATATTGGGGCGGCAAGAGTCTTGGCCAGTATTCGAAAGCCCAGGGGCGACAGGTTCAAGCCATCTCTGGCGAAGCAACGTGGCTTGTCAAGCATGTCGTCCCAGGCTGACAAGTACTGGATCCCCTTTGAATGACACCAGTAGTTTAACCAATTGTTGAAACTGATAATTTTTTCTTCGTATGCTGGCATCATTTTGGGTGAGGGCATGATGCTACTCAGAGTCAGAGTCATACCAGCCTGGGCTACATGGTCAGAGAGCTCCTCCATGTCTCTTTTCATGTAGTCCAGGGAGGTACGTCTCAGGTCATTTACGCTAACATGTACAATGACAGAATCATATTTGTACTTGCTGTGGAGTGACCTGAGTGCATGTGTTATGTGGCGGATTCTGGCACCCGACAGGCAGCTTACGGTAACCTTCTCCTTGTTCAGTCTAGTGAGTGGGACGTCTGTGTGCCTGATGATAGAATCACCGATTACTAGCGTGTTATTTAGCCTTAGGGGCTGTTTTTGCTTGGCACACTGACATTGTGACATATGTGCTACCTGGTTTCTGTTGTGGGGTGGGGGTTGCTTGGGAGGTCTCTGTTGTTTAGACAGGTTCTTATTTAGAGCCTCAGAGTATGTTTTTGCGTGTTTCTGATAGGTGTTTTCTGGTGCAGCTATGGCTGGTCCATGTGAGTCTGGTAATGTGGTGCTAGTGTTGCTCTTCTCCTTGTGACTGGTTGATCCAGTCGTGGGTTGAGAGAGCTTAGCCTCCAGTTTGGCTGTGTAGCTGCATCTCTCACATATGTTTGTGTTGGTTGGGAGGAGGAGGGGTTGTCTGTGTACATGAGGCAATTGTAACATTGCCTCAGGATGCCCAGATTCACTAGCTGGACCAGAGAGCACACCTGAAGCTGTCCCTTGAACATGCCTGAATAGATGGTTGTGACTGTATTGCTGATTGGATGAGTAAAGAGCCTTATACTTCCTGAGTATAGTGCTGAAGTGCAAGCTGTAAGCTAGTGCTAGTTTTAGTGAGTTTTAGTAAGTGCCAGTCTTAAATTGCCTTATTCCTAGTGCTGGGTTGAAGTGTTTCAAGTTTCAAGGGAAAAACTGAAGTGCCGACTTCATGGAGCCTGGAATAGTTTAACCACAGCTAAACAGTGCTGCGCGGTGCGCAAGACCGCGCTAAGCAGTTTTTATACCAGGGAGATCAAAAAGGATAGAAATTAGCCCAAAATGGCCAATGAGCTACAAGTTGCTGGGCTGGGACCACTCCTACAGGGACAGATAGGCTGCTCAGAGTTCCCTCTCTCACAGTGAACAAGGAGGCCACCTAACTATCCAAGTATGATATGGGCAACACAGGAACCTTTATCACAGTCCTGGATTCAGCAAAGCCTGAAAACTGGACTAGACTAGTTCAGAAAGGCGGGAAAACAAGGATTTTTTTTTTTTCAGAAACAACAGAAATGCAGAGCTTAAATTACTTTAAATACACAGAGGAGGCTAGCCCACTTGAGTGTGTAGCCTGCGACTGTGTTACAGGTAACTTAAATGCAAAAACGACAAACAGTAACTTTTTTCAAGTGAAACAAGGAAATAAGTACAGTAAGCAATGCAGATATCACTAGGGATCCACAGAAGTGCTGAAAAGCCACGTTTTAGGTGGAATTAGCATTTCAGGGAAATTACAAGCAAACAAACAACAAGCATACAAACAAAGCTAGATTCAGCAGGCCTGGATCTAGTCTATGCTACAGCAAACAAGGTGTATCAATTTCAGTAAGAAATAGTTCAAATATGCAGGCACTATAAGCCTTTAACCAGAAATTCCCAGCTCAGAAGGGCAGAGTCCAGCCTCTCCTCCCACAAGAGTGCAGACCACGAACCTCCTTAATGTAAAATAACTGGCCTGAATCCCAAGTGCTTAAACCAGAACTAATACACTTTTAGAATAACAGACACTGAGCCCTCAATCAGCAGTTCCCAACTTAGAAGGATGTAAGCTACCTGTTCTGCCACCACAGTGCAGGCCACAAACCTTCCTAATGTAAAACAACTGGTCTGAAGCCCAAGTGCTTAATCCAAAAGACTTAGAATGATAGCTACACTTTAATCAAGTTACTACCAAGCAGTAATAAATACAATTGAGTACTTTAAAGAATGCCTGGATTAGTGCTGAAGTTATACAAACAAAGCTAGGATTCAGCAGGCCTGGATCTGGATCTAGTCTATGCTACAGCAAACAAGGTGTATCAATTTCAGTAAGAAACAGTCCAAATATGCAGGCATTATAAGCCTTTAACCAGAAATTCCCAGCTCAGAAGGGCAGAGTCCAGCCTCTCCTCCCACAAGAGTGCAGACCACGAACCTTCTTAATGTAAAATAACTGGCCTGAAGCCCAAGTGCTTAAACCAGAACTAATGCACTTTTAGAATAACAGACACTGAGCCCTCAATCAGCGGTTCCCAACTTAGAAGGATGTAAACTACATGTGCTGCCACCACAGTGCAAGCCACAAACCTTCCTAATGTAAAACAAGTGGTCTGAAGCCCAAGTGCTTAATCCAAAAGACTTAGAATGATAGCTACACTTTAATCAAGTTACTACCAAGCAGTAATAAATACAATTGAGTACATTAAAGAATGCCTGGATTAGTGCTCAAGTTATCCAAACAAAGCTAGGATTCAGCAGGCCGGGATCTAGTCTATGCTACAGCAAACAAGGTGTACCAATTTCAGTAAGAAGCAGTTCAAATATGCAGGCACTATAAGTCTTTAACCAGAAATTCCCAGCTCAGAAGGGCAGAGTCCAGCCTCTCCTCCCACAAGAGTGTAGACCACATTTTTCCTACCCACACTGTAAAAGCTAAAGTTTCTGAAATTTTAAAAGTCACACAAGGCAGTAACCACATAGAAAAATTGCCACCAACTCCGTTGTGAGTGCTAAAAAGTTTATTTCACCACAAATCCAAAACCACATAAAACATGAACGCCTTTATAATAAATGTGCAAAAGACACCGCGTTTTCGTCTATTACTATGACTTCTTCAGATGACCAGTATGTTATCCAAATCAGTTCATTTATATACATTCATTTAATTATCTGTCCAATAAAAGCCTCAGTTAATTAATTAGGTAAATAAATAGTTAATTAAAATCTTGATGTTGGTTTACCAAAAAGGAATTTACTTTGCCACCCAAGTTAAAACAATAATTATTTTAACAGCTAGAAAAATCATATATTTATGGTTATAAGGCCATGTCAATGTTAAAATTACAAGGTTATGAAACTTAAAATTAATATACAAAAAACATTACCAATACGATATGTATTAAAATCATTTGTGCAGCTCCTGCTGTGCCTGGGTTTAGTTCCAATATGTATATTTTACCTGTACTTATCCAAGATTTCTTGTTAAACTAGCGGATGTATGTAGTGTTAATAGCTATATGGATGGGTCGTTCTAGTCGCTGTGTAAATGTTTTTTTGAAAACACTACCTGTATAAAGAGCACGTTGACTGTGTTATGCCTATAGTTAGTACTTCAAAGTTCAGACGACATTGCTCCTTCTCATAGTGATTGCTGGTAGTACTTAGCTGTGGGCTCGTCTGAGACTTTGGTCCGCAATATGTATTCAAATGTGCATTGCCTATAGTGAAAGTTGCTACTTGCATTTTGAGTGTTGCTTTCTCTCTGCATTTTTTAGTTGTACTGTACTTATAGCTATTTGTTTTAAGTGTTGCTTTCTCTCTGCATGTTTTATTTGTATTGTACTTATGAATTACTGCCTTACTACTATAGCCTTATGTACTATAGCCACTAACTTCTCCCACCTTTTTCTCTCATCTCCAGTTGTATTCCCCTGCATTTTTCCCCTTGGGACCTCGCCTGGGTGGACACAAACACCTACCAAAGTCACCTACTTCATTCATTTTATATACAAGCAGTATATTGCTCTACTGCCTCGACCCCCTTTTTTGAAAGTTGGACCAGGAATCTCCCAGAGGAACTTGACTAAGTATGTGTATCTGCTGCTAAAATAAGTAATCTGTAACTCCTGCTTGTAGCCTGTGAAAGCTAACTCCCTGCCAGGGCAGCCAGCAGCCTAAACCCCTCTTACCTCCCCCCCCTCCATTCTCACTGCTTTTAACTCCCTGCGTTATTCTCTAGTTCTTCCTTAATTTCACCCTATTTTAGTCCATAAACCTCCCTAGTGGGTCAGTGCATTCTGCATTTGGCCACTAGAGGGCGTCCCACCCCTCTGTTTATTTGCCTTTTGCTTTACTCACTCTTTGCTTTTCTCGGTTTTATTGTACTTCTCTCTCTCTCTCTCCTATATCTTACTACCCTCCTATACCTACTATATACATACATACATACTGCATCCAGAAAGCTCTACTTACCCTGCTTCAACTTACTCTTCTGTAATCCTTATTCCACTGATTGGCTCTCAATCTTCTTCTGGTTCTTCCCGCTCCGTTCGCCCTTCGGGCTCACTCCGCTCCCTACCCTGCCCCAAATCCCACCCGCCCCAGCACCTCTACCTATATCCCTCCTATAACCACACCCTCTTCCACTACACACCAATCAATCTCCTACAACCTAGACACACCCTACCCCACCCTATCACATTCTCTAACCTCACCCTCTACTTTTCCACATCCTTCATCCACAACTCTAAAACTCTCACTCTACTACTTGAACCTTCTTTCAGCTTCCACACCCCTCCACCCCACATACCTCATACTCCCCACTATTTCCACAACTTTTACCATACTAACCTTGCTCAGAACCATTGCAATACTATACAACTATAACAACCATAATCAACATGCTTTTGAGACCTTCATCCATCTCTATCTTACTATTACTACTCCTTACACTTTCATATCTTCTCTACCTCACCCAACCCTGTACCCCCCACCACACGCAATTCTATCACATAACCAACCATCTTAGTTCCCCTCTAACACTTTCACACTCTTCTATCTCACCACATCTTTACCCCATAAAACATCTCCTATTCTTCTCATACAAACTGCTCACCACTCAGAAATACCTCATTCCCATAGCGACAAAAAAGCCCTTTTCAACCACATTAACACAAAATCCTCTTATTAAACTACTACATTATCATTCCAACCCTATCTTTCATCTGATCACCAGTCTTTTATCAGGTGACATCCATCCCAACCCAGGCCCCTCTACCCCCACCTCCACACACAAACCTACATTTTTTACTGCTATAAACTCCCAAAGCATAGTCAACAAAGTCGCAACCCTCCATGCCTGGCTCACGCACAATAAACCTGACATCCTAGCTATCTCAGAAACATGGCTAAAACCCTCTATAAAAGACTCTGAAATAGTTCCAGCTAACTACTCTATTCTTAGAAAAGACAGATCTCACAAGAAAGGAGGTGGAGTAGCCCTCCTATATACATCTTCCTTACTAATTACTCCCTACAACAAACCTATCCCACAATTTAACAACGCTGAATTACTCATAACTCTCCTACAAGTCAACAAACATAAAACATATGTTGTATCCTTTACATCCCTCCAGGAGAAAACATCTCCACACTCGAAGATATCCTCTCCTGGCTCTCTAACAACATCAGCTATGAAACCATCATCTTAGGAGATGTAAATATTAACTGGGCCTCCATCCAGTCAACAACTACCCCCCTTAACATCAACCTATATAATTTCTCCCAGCTTATCAACTCTGTTACACACCCATCCAAAAAACTCTCCAGTGGCAGCATTCTAGATTGGATTCTAGTGTCACATCCCCACAATTTCTCAGACAGTGGCACTCTTCCCGACCCTTTAGGCGATCACATGCCCACCTTCACTCACCGACTTCCCTGTATCATACACCATAACCACAATTACACTACTACCCGTAACCACAAAAACTTTAACAAAACAAACTTTTTAAATTCTCTAAAAGCAGTAAACTGGAACAATCTACGGACACTAGCCTTAGATGATGCAGTTGCTCACTTCAACTCAACATTCTTAGAAATACTAGACTCCCAAGCTCCCCTGCAGACAAAGAGAATAAAAAATAACTCTGCCCCCTGGCTTACCAAAAACACACTATCTACCATGCGCCTTAGAGACAAAGCCTGGGGACTATATCAGAAAAACAAAACACCTGAACACCATATTGAGTACAAATCACTTCGAAATAAAGTAAAGAAAGTTATTATCTCTGATAGACAAAAATACTTTTTTAGACTCCAAAACAATAATAAAACTAATCCTCAAAAGTTTTGGAAAGGAATTTCTACCCTCCTCAATCCCAGTAAACCACACACCCCTACCCCAGACCCAAATGTTCCTGATTTAGACTTAGCAACTCAATTCAACTCCTTTTTCATTGAATCTATTAGCAAGCTGACTTCCTCCTTCCTTAGTCCCACCTCACCATCAAACTCACCCCCACCCTCTCCTGCAAACTCTCCACCTTTCACTATCATTCCTCCCTCCTTACCATCTACTCACAATCAATCCTCTAATTCTTCTCCTACCCCAACTCCTTCATCATCCTTACCTTCCTCCAACTCTCTTTCTCCACAATCAGCTCCATTTTCACTAAAACCAATACCCACTTCTACTATAAAGAAACTCATACAGAAATTGAAGCCATGTACAAATGCACCTGATAACATTCCTCTTACTTCCTAAGTATAGCCGCTGAAGTTATTGCCTATCCTATAAGCATTCTAATTAACCGCTCCATCCATGAATGTACAGTGCCCCAACTCTGAAACAGGCCTTCATCATTCCTCTGCATAAAGGAGGCAACAACTGTAACATCAACAATTTCCGTCCCATTGCTATCCTGTCCCCATTTCTAAACTCCTAGAAAAATGTGTCCAACTCCAACTCTTACCACATCTCTTAGATAATAACCTTCTAACCCCTACTCAACACGGGTTCAGACCAAATCATAGCACTATGACAGCCCTACTCTCCTATCTTGAGACTGTTAATAAAGCACGCAACTCTGGCCAAATTGTCTCCACCCTACTACTTGACCTCTCTAAAGCCTTCGATACCATCTCACACAGCCTACTCTTAACTAAACTTTCACAACTTCACCTCTCTCCCTCATCCGTAAACTGGTTCTCTAGCTATTTATCAAATAGATTCCAAGCTGTAAAATGGAAAAAAGCCACTTCCTCCTTTCTTAGTACCCCTACCGGAGTTCCCCAAGGCTCCATTCTAGGTCCCCTCCTTTTCAATATATTTATAAACGACTTCCACAAATCCATTCCATTCTCCAACATCATCCAATACGCAGATGATTCTACTATTATCTGCTCTGATACATCTCCCTCTATGCTCCAAAAGCTTACACAAGAAGCTTTTTCAATTACTGAACACTGGATGAAAATAAACCACCTAGCTCTCAATGCCTCCAAAACAAAACTAATGGTATTTATCCTCAAAACTACCCTTTCGATACAAATACATTCTCCATTACTAGCAAAATAACTCATCCTTGTACTGGTGTCTGAAACCAAGCTACTTGGTGTCCAAATTGATAACCACTTTAACTTCAACTCCCATCTACAACTAAATATCAAAAAAACCCATCAAAAACTAGGCATGCTCTATCGTCAAAATCAATTCCTTACACGCTCCTCTAAAAGCTCTCTCCTCTTCTTTTCTAATCCCCTCCCTTCTCTATGGAGCTCCCCTGCTAACCAATCTTCAGTCCTCTCTAAAAAAACAACTTTCTTCATGCTATAACAAAATCGCTAAATTAAACGCCACAGGTCCTCCACCCACCACTGCACCTCTCTCCAAAACTAAACTGGCTTGAGTTACCAAATCAACTCAACTACACTCAGTTAACTCTAGCCCACAAGCTCATACTCAACCCATCTCTGTCCCTCCCTGTCCTCTGCCTTCCATATGCACCTACCCAATAGGGCTTTAAGGTCTAACAATCAAAACCTATTAGAAGTATTCAAACCAACTCGTCCACCTGGCAAAAACTTACTATCCTTTAACCTAGCTCGCCTCTGGAACTCACTCCCACCATCGCGCACTACTCTCAATCATAACATGTTTAAAAATCCTTCATATGCATCTAAGGTCCCAGTGGGAATGCTCTTGCTCCCACCCTCATAAAAGGCCAAAGGGGAATGCTCCTGCTCCCACCCTCATAAAATATGATTTTCTCATCTTCCTTCACACTCATGATACCTGATTTTACCTTATAAGCTTGTTCCTTACTACTCAACCACTCTGATTGTGTAAAGCAACATCACTTCTCTCTAAATAGTACTGTTTGAACTGCTAAAGATCAAGTTTATATTTTTAAATATTTTGAGTATTGTTTGTTGTTTCCTAAAAGACTCAACTCATATGTTTTATGTCTGTACTACTGTTTGTTGTTTCCTAAAAGACTCAACTCATATGTTTTATGTCTTGTACTACTGTATTTATCATGACACTGTTTGTATGTACTTTGTATTGCTTGTGGAGCTTTTCTCCCCAGGACTCCATTGAAAACGGGTTCTCTTGACCCAATGGACTATCCTGGTAAACCAACTGCAAATAAATAAATAAATAAATAAATAAATTGTTAAAACCTGTTTAAATTAATAAATCAGGGGCGCCCTCTGGTGGCCAAACTAAATTATTTCACCGTATTACTATAATTTTGCTGATCTTAATTTTAGCAATGGTAGAATAGATATATTATCATTCAAGCCTGGGTGTTTACCGGCTTCCAATGTTAGTTGCCACCATAGTTCTCTGTATTCTATTTTATCCTCCCAGGGTCCACCCCTGATGTCACATTTAATCTGCTCAATTACTAAAAATGTATATTTATATTCAGCACATATCTTACTATGTTTATATAGGGCGTTGCCTTCCTTTTTCGTCCATATGTCATACATGTGTTCATAGATCCTTCTTTTTAATACTCTCTCCGTCTTGCCAATATAGAAGGACCCACATTTTTCACAGAAGGCTAAATAAACTATTCCTTTTGTTTCACAATTAAAATAATCTGGGCTGTACACCCATCTTTTTCTACTTTCCAAATAATAACCTTCTTTATTTAACACGTAAATACACTGACTGCAGCACCCACATTTATATGTGCCTGTTTTATTCCTCCTTTTATTATAATTATGTTTGATTTCTAAAATGTTACCTATACTTTGGGAATTCTTATAAATTATTTTTTTAGGTATTTTGGACAAATTTTCTATGTCCGTTAGGGATATAAATTTTTCCCATTCCTTCAAAAATATTTTTTTAATAACATTATTTAAGCCATTATATTCCAATATTAGTGCCTGCTGGAATTCCTCACCATTACTATTCTTGTTATATACATTACTTAAACATATTTCATTTCCTACCTGCTTATTATTATATATAGGTGAAAATCTACCTTTCCTTCCTATTTCTACCTCTCTTCTTATTTGTTTAATAAATTCCATGGGGTAGCCTCTTTCCATAAACATGTTCTCAAGCAAGTCACATTCCTTCTAGAAATCTATGTCAGAACTTGTCATACGGCTTCCCCTAACAAATTGCCCTTTAACTATATTTCTTTTACAGTGCATAGGGTGTGCACTCTGGAAGTGTAAATATGAATTATAGAAGGTTTCTTTTCTGTATATCTTAGTTTCAAATTTCTGACCCTCCTTATACACTTTTAAATCCAAATATACTAATTTACTTTCTGAAATGTTGTGGGTGAATTCTAAAAATTTGGTTGTTTCCCTCATATATGTTAGGAATTCACTCAATTTTTCTGTTCCCGCAGTCCAAAAAATGACTATGTCATCTAAAAATCTTTTATAAAGAATCCAGCAGGTTTTAAATTCTGATTTCAATATACATTTTTCTTCCCAGTTAGCTAATATTAGGTTGGCATAGGTAGGGGCACATGCTGCCCCCATTGCTACCCCTTTTATTTGTTGAAAGAATTCCCCTTTAAAATGTATAAAATTATATTTCAATACCAAATCCATGAGCCAGAGGTTAACCAATTTTTCTTTGTGTGTCATCCCTTCATATTCAAAAACTATTTCTTCCAACATCTCTTTTCCTTCCTCATAGGGAATTGATGAAAATAGGTCTACTATACCTATAGTTATAAATAGGACATTGTCCTGCCAAGGACAATCCCTTCGGTCCTTGAGTAAATCCCAAGAATCTCTCAATATACTAGTCCTTTTGGTCCACAACTTTTTTAATTTATTGTCTACATATTTAGCTAAAGCTTGTGTTTTAGTCCCTTCTGCTGAGACTATAGGGCGAAGGGGTGGATCGAATTCGTTTTTATCTGTTTTCAGTATCCCAAATATTGTGGGTATTCTGGGTTTATCTACCTTTAAAAATTTGTAACTGTTATAATCAATCAATTCCTCTTGTAACATATCATATAAATCTAAATCTATCTTATTGTATGCTATGTTTATTTCATTGATAGATACAACCCCATACCTTGTTCCATCCCATAACAATGAATTCATTTTACTTTCATATATAATATTGTCCATGAATATAATGCCTCCCCCTTTGTCCGGTTTCATAACTCTCACATCCCCATTATTTTTTATCCCATATAATAATTATTTTTCTTTTTTGCTTATATTCCATTGGCACCTATTAACCCTCTCCTGTTTCCTTATCTCCCCCTCCATCACCCTCTCTAAGTTTTTCAATTGGGGGTGGAGGGGTGGGTTATAAGTGCTTTTTCTCCTTAGCTCATCAGCATTATAATTATTCCTTGCAGGGACCATAATACTCAAATTAACTTTCCTCAAAAAGAATTTTATATCTAACAAACTTTTGGTGACATCTCCTTTTTTATATGGAATATATTTCAAACCTTTTGAGAATAGTTCAAAATGCTCCCTTTCTATGTTGATATTACTAAAATTATATATAGAAAAATTATTCCATGTATACTGGTATCCATCTACAGTAATTTCCTCAGTAACTCTATCAGGGTGGGTTGGGCAGGTATTCCTTAAAATCTCCCCTTTTTCCTTCTCCCTCATCTCCTCTGAAAATTTGCATGTTGTGGACCCTGTTTATTCCATAGCCTCTCAGACCTACGCAAAGGTGGAAAGGCTTGGTCATATTCCATATCTTCTTCCCTATAGGAATTCTCTTCTTCTTCGTGGGGTTCAAAATTGAACTCCTTATTATTAAAACCCATATCAGTATAAAAATTACCATTATAATGTGTATTTCAAGGCTTAGGATAGCTAATATGATTTTCATATTCCCTCATATCTCTTTCTAGTTTTTTTATTAAATCATCACATTTTTTATCTATATCTTTCCTCAAATCATAATACTTATTTTTTTCTTCTTGTATACTGAAAATTAAATCCTCTTTAATATACTGGTCCAATACATCTATGTCTTTTTGAATCACTTCTTGTATCCTATTATTTTCTCTAATCATCAATTTGAGTACATCTAAACCACATTTGTTGAATACTTCAACTAGCTCTTTCTGAAATTTTTACTTACCTGGGGTCATTGAGCAGTAACTCAGCATTCTAGGACTAAGAGAACTGTGATTTGCTACAAGGTCTGTAGTAACAGAGCTCAACTTCTTCTTCTTTCGGCTTTTCCCGGTTAGGGGTCGCCACAGCAGATCATCTGTCCACTCATGATTGGCAGTGGAGTTTTACAGCGTCGAGTTGCCAACCTGGCGCCCAACCTTCCACAGAAGGCACACACACACTCACACCTAGGGCCAATTTAGATTGTCCAATCCACCTACAGCATGTCTTTGGGATGTGGGAGGAAACCGGAGCACCCGGAGGAAACCCATGCGGCCACAGGGAGGACATGCAAACTCTGCACAGAAGACACCCCAGCCGAGAATCGAACCAGAGAACCTCTTGCTGTGAGGCTATTAACAGAGCTCAACAATTGGCTTTACTGGCTAGTATCCCCCTCTAGTTAGTCTGTTATAACCAGGAAAGAGCTGTGCCCAAACAGAGTTTTCATTCAAAACGCTGAGAAGTGTGGAAATACCCAAACTGTGAGAACTAGCTTTTCATTAACAGGGAAGGAAAAAATGTGCACTGAATGTGTTAAAGTCAATCTTTTGTCAATTTTCTGTGTAGGAGCTTTTTATTTACCTTACAGGAGACCTGTAAAATCTGTACAGCCTTAGAAATTCAGGTTCAAAGTGCAAATAAATGCACGTTGAGCTGCAGTATACCCCTGACCATATAACTAGACATTTTCTCATACCTTAGTAGTAGTAAGTCCACTCAAATCATAAACAAACTGAACTCCAAGCAGTTATAGTCACACTTATCTCCACACCCACTGAGCCATTCCTGACAAAACCATGGACATACACTTCTCCACAACTTCTGTAGCCAGCCTAATTGAGATGGGTATATTGAGACAATGTAAGAATTTTTTCAAGCTATCTGATGAACATCTGTTACTTAAAAAGCATGACACAGTGAGTGAGAGATGTACATATATAATGCTATTGGAGCAAAAAAATTCAAACACAGTAAGCCCATACACCAAAATTAACAACAGTATACCACACACCATATCTCACCAGTCCCATCACAATATATACATCAGATGCCGAGGTTTTAAAGATTAACTTGCCAAAACATAAAAAATCTCCAAAATACAACACAGTCACAAAGCACAATCAGTGAGTTAAGCCTACCACCTCACATAGCACAAAGAGTCCCAAAGTCACGAATGCTAAGCTCATAAGTCAGGCAGCTACCCAACCAAACATTCTATTTATAACTGACTCCATTGCCAGAGTTTTTATCAAGCTAAACAAGGAAAGATTGGTTGTTAATTGTTTGCTTGGTGCCAGGATCCATTAGAATATTACACACACTCACATCCTTGAGCAACAAGTACCAGTATGACTCTATCATATTACATATAGGTGCCAGTATCTTGAGATGTACCTCCCTGGACTACATAAGGAGAGGCATGATGGAGCTAGGTGTGAGCCTAGAGTTGGACAGCTTTCTACCTTATTGTTTGGATTGACATCACTGAATCAGGCAAATGACAGAATGTGTGTGCAATGCACCAGTTTTCTTGAATTATTATTTTTCAAATAAAAAAGAGCTCTAGGGAAAGATGACCTGTGATAAGTCTGAGAGGCTAGGTCTGGACCAGCTAAATGACTTGTAAGAAAATGATTCTTTCAATATGAATATGTGCATGGGCATAATGCCAGAAGAATAAGAAGTGGAGGTTAATTAATATAATATATAAGTGATTCATTTACCTGTGAAACATATGCAGCAAGAGCCTTCTGGGAAGAAAAGGTGAGCTAAGGATCTTGTCTTCTTATATAGCCTGTTGTTTATAATAAGCTGCATTATAAGTGTTATTACACAACTTGTTTTGAATTCTAGCTCTGGCAAGACAAAATAGTGACTGTGAAGCAATTTAGTTATTACTAAGGATCTCTGAAACAAATGAGATGCAATGTAGTAGCGTAATAGTATTTTATGTGTGTATTTCCACAGGCCATGGTATGCTTTCATCTCAGTACTGCTGATTTCATTCATACACACCTAATGAGGCTTCTACTTCTGCTGGCAATTATTGCAGCCATTGATTTAAATGCATTCAGCTTTAGATAATGCAGTTTGATTATGCATATAACAAATTTATGATCAGTTCTTTAAATTCGGACATGCACGCCAAAATGAATCAATAAACAGGTAATTAAAAAAATAATAAGCAACTTAAAAGCTTCAGGAAAGTCACATAATGGAAAATGTTAGATTTAGACTCTCTTATAATAAAATATAACATGCTGTGGTCTCTGATGACTCTTGAAACCCTTTTAACATGAAACATTTTCAGAAAATAAAAGGACTCTTGTGTCCATTTTTTAAGGTAGTTAACCTTCCATGAGTACAAACCTTACGGGAGTTTACTTCAAATGGAAAATGAATTGAAACCTTAACCTTACAGATTTACTCTCCCCTAACAGTGTACTTATCTCTGATCGCATAAGCAAACTCTTTGGCAAAACAGATGAAAGTGCTTCTTTTATAGTACTGGACCACATTTCTCTTGTGGCTTCAAAGAAAACATTTTTATTCAAACCATTTGCTCTAGCGCATGCACTTTGAACATGTCTTTTTTTCTATGTCTGTATTTGATATTGTATTATATAATTGATTTAACTGTTATGTACTCAGTATTGGTGTAGCAGTGCCATGTTTCCAATTAAAGGAAAAAGCTTGCAGTATAAAATCAAAGGAAATGGAAAAGATGAGAAAAACAAAAAAGAGCAGTGCATGGGAGTCTGTATGCATGCGTACGTGCATGCGTGTGTGTGTGCAAACACATTTTTTTCAGAATCATTCAGTACTTAACTCCTTTGAAAATTGCAATGACAAGTAAAGAAGAACTAAAATATATAACTTGTTTAAAGAAGAGAAGGAGCATATTTTTATTTCAGTGTCATGCTTTTTGCTAGCCTTGTCCCAGTAGACTTTGCTACTAAGTTTTGATTTTTTTTCAGGGGCAGTGGATTGGAAGTGGTGGACAATTTTGCCTTATTTTCAAGTAATAGAGACAGCCATCAAGCTAATTTATGGCACCTTACAAAAAAGTATGGTAGAAACTGCTTGTTCCATAACTATAGTATGATATTATTAAAAATAAAGGAAGCACCAGAGGAGACTGAGAAGTGCATGTTTTATTATAATCTGTGTGCCTTGGTAGTATTATCTTACTGGTCTCACACTACTTATACATTTGTGTTGTTAGAATTATCCATCTAGTGTCCAAGAATGAATGGCAATGAGAATATTCCAGTTCACCTTTCTCATCTTTCTGGGGACATCTAAGCCTTGCAGTGCTACAGAATTTTCTCAGACATTTTGAGTTTAGCATTGCAATTGGAAGTTAGTTAACTGGAAGATGCACATAAAACTCAAGCTTCAAATGCTAACTGGACAGAAGCTTGTGAAAATCAGTACAGTTAGGCATACTCACTGTACTCGAGTGAGTGCATTTTTTTCTGAGCATCTCTCAGAAACTATATAGCTGAAACAGCACAGAATGTTTAAAACTGTTGGAACTATTGCATACTATACACCACTATATATAATATGCTTTCCTGAGAATAATGCACCTCTAAAGTAGTTATTTTATGGCTGTGAATAGCAGCAACTGAAAATAGTGTCCCTTTCTGAAGTACATAAGGACAGCAATTTGAGGCTTGAGTACATTTTTTAAATGATAGATGAGTGGTTGGTGCAATAGCATACATTTTGCATGCAAAATATAAATTTATGGCTACATCCCTGGTGATAATCATCTCAAATGTAAAGAAGCCTACAGTCACAACCACTTGACAGCAAACTGCTCATAAACAGAAGAACTATAGTATTTTTGGTAGCAACAAAATAATGGGGTTCATTATGCATAAATGACAGTCTGCAACAACATGCAATTAATCAATTAATGAGCAGGATCAGATGACTACAGTATAACCATGAGTCACCCAGTCACAGAGAGCTGACCACATACTTGTCTGCAATTCAGCATTATGTATAAAAGGAGTAGGGGTGACTGTAAGGTGATGAATACTCAAGAATGGAGAAAGAGGAGCACAGCACAGAATTGGCCCTTCTTTTTTATGGTAACCTTGTCTATACAGTAGTGACACTGTGCAGTCATCACAATAATGTCCCCAGTGCTGCCGTTCAATTGTACCTGGCTCTGTATATGCAAAAAAATAAGCTAAAATGGGTCCCGTATAGCCACTAGTGCGATCTGAACTACGAACCCAGTACAAAAAAACTGCTGTGTGGTACAGAAGACAACATGTGTTATGGGAGGTATCACTTCATATCGCTCTTGATAGTGGAGAGTTTACACAACCCTGGGTATATTTCCACCTCAGATGTTGTGCGATTCAAAAAACCCTACATGAGATAATAGTGTGGAAGTATTGTGCCAGGGGCCTGCAGTATTAATCCAGAGGAACCATAAGCATTTCAGCACTTTTGAACAAGTAATTGAAGCAAATACAAAAGAGGAAGAGGTATGCCAATACAGAAGATCAAAGGAAACCACTGTTCAGGACTGAAAATCAGCTGTTTAGCACCTTATAAGCACAGTCTGGTGTTCACTCTACTTAATACAGAGAGAACATCTGAGAAGGCCAACTCACTTAGGTTCTTAGTCTGTACTCCTTCTTCCTCTCTCCTTGCACTTTACTAAAAAAACAAAAAAAAAAAAAAAAAAAAAAACTAAATTTGCACTTTATTTTACTTTTGCCTCTTCTTAAAAGTATTCAATTGTATTTATTCTGCTGCATTTATTACTGCTTGGTAGTAGCTTGATTAAATTGTAACTGTTATTCTAAGCCTTTTGGTTTAAGCACTTGGGCTTCAGACCAGTTGTTTTACATTAAGAAGGTTTGTGGTCTGCACTGTTATGGCAAGACAGGTAGCTTACATCCTTCTAAATTCTGAATTGCTGATTGAAGGCTCAGTGTCTGTTATTCTAATAGTGTATTAGTTCTGATTTAAGCACTTGGACTTCAGGCCAGTTATTTTACATTAAGAAGGTTTGTGGGCTGCACTCTTGTGGGAGGAAAGGTTAGATTCTGCCTTTCTGAGCTGGGAATTTCTGGTTAAAGGATTATTATTTGAACTGTTTCTTTCTGAAATTGGTGCACCATATACTAGATTCTGATGTAGCATAGACTAGATTCAGGCATGCTGAATCAAGCTTTGTTTGTATAACTTGAGCACTAATCCAGGCCATCTTTTTTGGAGACGGTTCCCCTACACCCTAGTGGCAGGAGTGTGCAGTTAGAACCTGTTTGATTGAAGACTGCTGAAACTCCTCCCACACCCTAAAGGGCCCATCTCTATATCAGAAGAATGCAAAGTTCCTGTAATCACGGCTGCTCAGGTAAAAAACACACTCTCCAAAACCAAGAACACAGCATCCATGGGACCTGACAACATCCCAGGCTGCATTCTACATGAACTACAAAATGAACTGGCACCCCAAATAAACACCATGTTTAATCATAGCCTCACCTCAGGCTTTTTGCCCACTGAATGGTGCACAGCAATGGTTATCCCACTCCACAAAGGGGGAGCCACCATGGACCCTGGGAATTAATGCCCCTTAGCCTAACAAGCCTGGGCTGCAAGGCCATGGAACGTATCATCATGTAACTTACAAACAAAGACATTGGTAGTCTCCAAACTCTGGACCCCACCAAGTTTGGGTTTGTAAAAGGCAGATCATGTCTCCTAAACCTGATTGACTTCTTTGAAGCAGTCACCAAAGCTGTAGATGAGGGTAAGGTGGTTCACACAGCCTATCTAGGCTTTTGAGACCATCCCCCCACTCTGGAATTATAGATAAACTCACTAAACTAGGTATAAATCCCTATGTGACAAGGTGGGTTGCCAACTGGTTCACTGACAGAACCATCCTGTGAAAGTAGCAGACTCCAAAACCGACCTCAGACCAGTGACAAGTGGAGTACCACAGGGTTCAGTCCTGGGTCCTCTCCTGTTTGGCATCTACTTTTCTGAAGTACAGGCTAACACAGAAGGTCTTTGGCTAATGAAGTTCACAGATGAATATAAACTAGGGGCCATAATTGAAACTCCTAATGATGTGGACATCCTACAAAAGGGCCTCACTGAGACAGATGCCTGGTGTCAAATCCATGGCCTCAAGCTCAATGCCAAAAAGTGCATTGTCATCCCCGTTGGTAAAAACTCTGTACCCATGAGCTACCACATAGGTTGTAGTCTACTTAACACCGATTGTGTGATAAGAGACCTTGGGACACAAATGGACAGTAGTCTCTCCTTTGATAATCACATTGCCACAGTAGTCAGGAAATCTTTCTACATGGCACACCTCATCACAAAAGATTTCTCATCCAGGAAAAAAGAGGTAATTGTTCCCCTCTACTATACTATAGAGTACAATGCCCCTTTTGGTATGTGCCTCACAAGACATCTACAGCAACTGAAAAGGCCACAGAAATACCTCACAAAGAGGATTACTGGCCTCAAACAGATGTCCTATGCAGAATGTCTCAAAAAACTCCATCTTTACTCCATCGCATATCGCCTACTCAGAGGCAATCTCTGCCTAACATACAAAGCTATGTCAAACCCGGAGCTGTTGGACATGCTCCACTTAAGGGAATCCCAATCCCTTCAAGCTACATGCTCTAGGGACCTAAACCATATCCCCACAATAAACAGAACATGCTGAAGGGATAGATTCCTGTCCCAGAGACTTCACATACTCTGGAACAAACTACCTATCTATATCAAACAAAGCTCCTCATTAGCACTCTGCAAGAAAAATCTTGATGATTGGATGGGAAATAGGAAATTCACCCTGAGGATTACCTCTGTGGCTCTGCTTGAGTGGCGAAAGCCAGGGTACCTTTTTGGCTAGGCTTGTATAGGCCCTAGGGCCAATAGCCTAGTACCTACCTATGAACCTATAAACCTATGATAGACATAGATCTACAAGACTACCCATAAAAGAAGGAAGCTTCTTGATTCATCAAGAATATGGAGACAATGGGCTGATAAACATAATGTTGCTGTTTAATGAATCAGAGCTTCTTAATCTGAGCACTGTAGTTTTGAGGCTTATGAATGCAAAGCTTCCCACAGAGGCTTGCATCTGTATGGGGGTTTATGGTATAAAGTGCCTCTTTTGCTAAGCCCAAATTGTATGGCAGCATGTATAGTCCCTCAGCCTTGTCTAGAACTATAGAAGCAGGCTTTCATACCAAATGTGCAAGAAACAAATGCTAGCTCTTATGTTTCTGCTGTGCTTATAAGGTGCTAAACAGTTGATTTCCAGAAAATGATAATGGTTTATTGTGCTGAGTAGAATACAAATTCATTGTGCAAGCCAAAAAGTATTATACTTTTTACTCCCAAATAGAGTTCTTATTTGTGTGTTCACCATTATTTATGAGTTTCAGTAAGAACAACTTGAATAATGTGTCGCAAACGCAGAACTCAAGAGGAAATCTGCCACTGCCACATATGATGTCTCCTTAGCTGCAAACAATTCTTTCTTCCTGAACTGCCAAAGGTGATACAACATAATCAGGAACAGACAACGTACCTCATGAAGGGGGGGGGCCTTGGATGGTCTCATAGATTCACTAAGGTGGAAGCCCAGCAAATTTGCATGTTGACACTCAACACCACCCTGGTAAACAAAGTCCTCTGGATTACCTGAAGGCAACAACTCTTAAATGTAGTCTGTGAATCCCCCTGACTACCTTACTCATGTGCTAACCCTAGCCATAACTCTAACCCCATCCATTGTGTTATGACACCTGATCTTGTTTTTGTAGCTGAGCTTTAAGGATATAGAACTTTTTTAGTGGAAGAGAACTAGTTGTGCTTTGTGATTCGCTCTTTTTAGTCATTCAGTCTTTTGTTATTCTCTCTTTTTTGTTCTACCATGTGTGAATTTCTTTTTTGAATTTTTATTTTTTTATTTCATGACATCAGTTGTATTTATTGCTATATCTAGCCTGTATATGAACACCATTTTTCTTCTGTTATTCGCACTGCACCAGATATTTGGATATGGTACTAAGAGACCTAGGCATTTATCTCAATAACTCTCTGTCATTTGATCATCGTACTTCCACCACAGTCAGAAAATCCTTCTATCTGGCTCAGTTGATTTCCAAGGGAATATTTTTAGATCCAAAGAAACCATCCTATCAATGTAGTCTTTCATTATCAGACACAACATTGAATAGAGTGCTTCATTTCATATGTACAAATCAAAGTATATTGCTCAACTGGAAAGGCCCCAAAGAAACCAAAATAATTTAAGGTCCTAAATACTTTGACTACCCTAACAGACTAGCATGACTCTTCTTATACTCAGTAGCTTACAGATTGCTGTGAGGTGACCTGCATCTTGTTTTTTGAGCTATGAAAGACTCACTCCTACTTGACCTCCTATTTCCTTAAAAGGCCAGTGGCTCAGCAAACACTCACAGTAAGGACTTAAATCTACACCAACAAATAAAGAAGACTCCCTGGAGGGATAGGTTGCTAATTCACCATAATTCTAGCCAATAGAATAAGTTATCAAGTTGCCACTACAGGTCAAACAAAATACTACATTGGCTACCTTTAATGGTAGACAAAAATTTGTACCAGGGTTACCATATTCAGCCCTGGTCAGTTTGGGAGGTGAATACTATTAAATGCTTGGAAAGGGTGGTAAGAGCTTTTAAATTTGGCTGGTTCATAGCGTCTTACTAGGCTCGAGTCCAGGGGACCACTGAGGACCCTAGCACAAATTTCCAGTTGCCCCAAAGCAACTTCTGGTTAATCAAGTTGCTGAAGGTCAAGAGTACCACAGGAACTACAGCTCACAGACTTAAAACTCTGTGCCAACTGCAAGAGAGTAAAACTTACTGAGGTCAAATATAGATACCCATTTGTTAACCAGGTAGGCTCACTAGATACTGAATCCCTTTTCAGTGGTACCTGGGAGTCATGTCTTATAATGAGAATTGAACAAGGTCACACAGTAGGTAAATATGAACAGTGAGAATCAAACCCCATATCACCGGAACTGTAGCTCACAGTCTTAACCCTCTGCCTCAACTGCCAGTCTGCTTGAAGGTGCATATTGCTAACCAGTTAATGGTCCCTGCAATTATTTTTCCTAATATGTTTCTATAATGCCTTTCAGTATGCTGGTATTCAGTAAGTTGATATTTCAGTAACTTTTTATGGATCAGGAATAACAATTGCTTTAGACTGTAAAAATCCTAGACATTGTTTGTGTTCCTAAGGAAATGATTGTTACTTCATGTCAGGTTTTGTCAGTGCTGATTTGCAGTGATCATGGGGTTTTAAAGGTTAAATTGTTGCTAGATAATTCTGACAAACTGAAATGTAAACCAGTGCACAGAAGATTAATAACAGATTATATGGAAACAAAACACTCACAATTTGGTGTGAATTTGACAAGTTTTGAAAGAGAAATTTGTTTGAATGCAAAAAATCTGAAAAATATTTAACTACAGATCTAGGCACACCACACCAGTAGGATATATTTCTATAAGAATAAGATGCTTCATTAAGGCAAGAGACAATAAAAATATAAGAAATGGGAAAGAGGTTGAACTATAACTTTGAAAACTGAAATAAGCTCCACAGACAAATTAAACACAGTGTGAGACAAGATCAAGAACATTTTAAAGAAAATGTATATGAAGATATTGAGCATAATCGGAAACAATTTTATAGATAAATAAAATGCAGTAGTAGTAAACATAAATAATTGATAAATTGTGTATATATTATAAAATGTATTCTCTGACTCAACAGATTATAGATATATTTATAAAATCTTATGCAAGGCCGCTTGGCTACACAACAGGCAAGATAAATTGTCCTTGTGACATCCAGGTAACCTCAGATACTGAAAACAAATTAAATTATATTGAAAAGAACTATGCAAAATGGACCCAAACAAAGAACTGGGAGAAAAAGGAATTAGCAATAATAACCCGAGAACACTTAGGCATGAACTTACCGTACCATTATATTTGTTATTCACTAGGTCATTTAAATATGGGGTGATTCCTCAAGATTGTAGACATGTACTTGTTAAACTTATCTTTAAAGTAAAGGGGATTAAGACAAACCTGTGCCACAGACCTATAAGGTTGCTTTCATGTTGTGGAAAAATAATGGAGAAGGTTGTTTTGGAGGGTCTATATTATAAGTTCGAAATCTGAAAACTTCGAATCTCATATGATCGACATCATATAAGTGAAGTTTTCAAACAATGAACGTTTCAAAGGAGATTGCCGTAGGGAATATTTCCCTTCACTTCAATGTAGGGCGATCTCAGAGTTGGTATATTTAAGTAGGAGGGGGTGTGGGGGGGTGCAGGGGGCTTGCCCCCCTGCATAGAGCATTCAGGTAGGTTTTTGTTTTTAATTTGTTTATATTTTATATTCAATGTTTTAACACTTCACTCATATGGAGTCGATCATATGAGATTCGAAGTTTTCAGACTTCAACATATAAAATAGACCCATTTTTGATTAATTATTGTCAGAACTGGGAATGTTGGGACTTGAAACCATATACCAATATGTCAATGTTGAAAACAGATCTATATCCACATGTACCATGATGATCTATAATAATAGCTGTGAATGAAAAAAAAACTCTGCTGTGATGTAATTTATATAGTCTTAATGTCAGCATTTGATAGGGTCATATACAAAATACTGGTCAATAAATTACAAGTGGGAATTGATATACTCTTGATAAGATTACAAATAGGACAGGGCAGGTATCATACAGCAACTGGACAGATACAATTCAAGGTTATAGTCAGGGTGTCCCATAGGGCTTTGTTCTAGGCCTTTACTTGTTTAGGTTGTATCTTTCAGATCTTTTTCATCTGAGCTGTTCTACAATCTGTATGCAAATGAAAATGGGTAAACTGATTGCAAGTGTTGCAGAAGGAGCAGGTCTGCAAAACAACTTAATTAAATTGACCATTTGGAGTCAGAAGAATACTATGCAGATTAATACATGAAAAACTAAGCATATGAGATTTGCAAGACCTGGATTGAAAAGTGAATATTTAATACAGCACACAGTGATTGAAACTGTAGATTCATTTAAGGACTTGGGACAAAAAACAAGTCCTACACAGAAAGACTGAAAGCCCTGCGACTGTATTCTATCTCCTACAGACTGTTGAGAGTTGACCTGTGCCTTGCTTATAGGGCAGTTTCTAACCCAGCCCTGATGGAAATGCTACATATTTGTAAATCAAACTGCACAAGGGTCTCACACTCCAGGGACCTTAACCTGACATGAACAAGTCATGCTGTAGAGATAGATACATCTCCTTCTCTGGAACAAGTTTCCAATTCACTTGAAGCAGAGCCCATCCCTGAGCCTCTTCAAATGCAACCTAGATCAATGGATAGGTGACCGTAAATTCACTCATGGGGTGGCACCCATGTCCCTCATGGACAGAGATAATGGGTGTTAATTACCATAGACTCATACCTCTGCAAACTTTGCTCATCTATGAAACCTAGTAAGTGGAATTCTGTGTACACCATTGACAAATGGAGTAACTTATGATTTTAAACAATTGTTATAGGAAGGATGGTGGAATATAGCTGAGGGAGAAATTTTGCTGAATGCTTGACCGCATGAGGATTATGTGACAAATGTGACTATTACTGAAAGCTGAGTGACTGAAGTCATGTTGATATTACAGCGTTATTAAAGAAGATCTGATTCCTTTTGAGTAAGGAACAATTTGATGGTTTTAGCAAGGCAGTTAGAATGCAAGTCATTTACTTTACGAAGAAAGAAAGAAAAAAAACATTAGTGCTACTTTCAGTGGTAATTGATGTATCTATAAAGGACCCCCCCCCAAAAAAAAAAAATAAGAAACAAGTAGAACAAACTAAAAAAAAATACATATAATAAAGAATGTCAGAACTGAAACAGATTAATATAAGAAATAAATTAAATATATTATTAGATTTAGTGATTTTGTCTTATTTTAATTCACTCAAGAGTTCATTACCATGTTTAAATGACCAAGTCCAGGAGGATGAGGTGCCCAAAACAAAACCAATAAACAGGAAAAAAGCACCAGCAAGCCGTAACCTCCTTAAAACATTTAATGTGTTCCACAGTAAGCAAAGCACAACACAGCACACAATGATTTTGCCTTACTTTAATTCACTCAAGAGTTCATTACCATGTTTAAATGCACATCATAAACAGACATATGGTATATTATGATCCAATCACTTAAAAATTCACTTACCTTAAACAAGTATTAGTTGTATATCTCTAAAAATAGTTTAAACTTTCTGCACACAATATGAAGCCCTTCTTCAACTCACATTGTATACTCAAATTGTATTTAAACCAGGTGCTGCTGCAGCATTGAGCAGTAACTGGAATTTAAATTCTAAACTTTCTAGCTGCATCTCACAATCACCATCTTACTTTAGTCAGCACAGAACAGTACAGTGAGTAACATTTTTATGAATGATTTATAATAATGAATGTGCTTGAAATGGGCAATATTTTTTATCTTTGTTCTTAGCTGTAAAATCATGCATGTAAATCCTTTTAAAAGACATATGAAAAGGCAATACATTTGTCCTTGTTCTTCTCCCAAAAGTTTTTTTTTTTTTATTTTTTAAATACATTTGCATGAATTCCATAGTATTTATACATAACATCTTAAATAACTATGTACACTATTTACATTAGCCTGACACTATAACAGATCTTAAGGCATACAGTTACTTTATAAGTATGTCCAATCCATTATCAGAGTGTCTGATCAATTATTGTATGGTATCAATCAACAATAAGACTTTTCCCCAAGGGTCATGGATAAATGGCTTTGGATAAATTCTTAGTTCTTTAATTTTAATTTCCAATAATGCTGTGGTCTTCAGTAGGCTGTAGAAGTCTTCCAAAGCTGGTATTGTGTTTGTATTCCATCTTCTTGTCATACACTTACTTGAAATTGCAAGTATAGTCCATACTAGATACGTTAGACCTATTCAAATGAGGACCTTTGTTCACATTTAATAATACAAGAGCTTTAGTTAAATAAAATGATTCATTAAATAAAGCTTGTAGAAAGTTATCAATACTATTCCAAAATGGCTTAATTTTAACACAGCCAAAGAAAATGTGGTTCCAATCTGCATTGTGTACTTGCTCACATCTCCAACATATTCCTTTTATGGAAGAACTAATTTTACTGATTCTGTCTGGGGACAGAACTTTGCAGTATTGTGTAAAGGATGTATATTTTATCGATAATAAGATATTTGTTTTAATATCTTCAGTTAACTGCATTGAGTGTCCTTTTGTTATATAATTCCAATATGAGGTTTTGGGTGTTGTTTTATAGTTTATCAATATTTTGTAAAATTTTGAAATACTGTTTCCCATATCAAAGTCTTTATATATGATTTCACATATGTATTTTGTAAATTTAGGTATTTCTTTAAATGAAGAATTATTAATTATTCTACTTAAATCTTGTGAATATGACAGAATACCCTGTAAATTTAGCCAGTCCTGTTGTGGAATTTTGTATGTTGTTTTTATTACTTGCATATCTAAAACATTTAGTTCTTTGATACATTGGAGCCAACAAACAAATCATTTCTGTTTCCAGGAATTGATAATTTCTCTATATATTTTATGTGGAAAGTTCTTTGTGACTATGAATGGTGTTAAAAAATCAAACCAAAATTTTAAATCTATATTTGAATTAATAATTTTCCTAAGAGAGTCAATGTAATAATTAATCATATGAGTTTTTGTGGGTTTAGTTATGTTATATTGCATACTAATCCATAATATGTGCCATGGCAAATTGTTTTTATCTGTTATCTGATTTTTTTTTTTTTTGTAAATCAAATTAATTTATTAATATTACAGTTAGTAATTCTTTCCAATTTGCAGAGTAATTTGGACTTATCCAATCTGAGATTGTTTTAGATATTGATGCTTTTATATATGTATATGTTTCTATATCAAAAAAGTTTAATCCTCCCTATTTCCATGGTCTGATATGGTGCATTAAAGCTATTCTGTTTCTTTCTAGGAAACCATAAAAATTTTATTAAGCATGAGTTTATTTCTTTAAATATATTCCTTTCTGGTAACAGTTGTATTGCCAAGGCTATATATAGGATCGTGGGGTAGTAAAGCCATTTTTATTAACTGTAGTCTATCTTCAAATGTTAATATTATTTTGTTTCATTTTTCCACAGATATTTTAATTGTATCGATGATATTATTGTAGTTTTTTGTGACTAATTCATTATTATCCTTGCATAACTCAATTCCTAGATATTTTAAGGTAGATTATTGTTTCCTTATGATGTTATCCCCCTTAGTCTGCAGTTCTTTTTTTATTTAAAAATAAAAATTTGATTTTGATTTATTGAAATGGAGTCCTGAAGTCATGTGAAATTTGTCAGTTAATATATCTACTTCTTCTAATGTCTCTTTTGTATTGTCAGTAATATGTCATCAACAAATAACATTACTTTAGAATTGCATTGTTCATAAACATCTATTCATTTGATTTTTATATTATTATGAATTGAGTCTGCCAATATTTTCATAGCCAGAGCAAATAGAATCGGTGACATGGGACATCCTTGTTTAGTGACTTTTGTTATATGTATAGATTCAGAGGTAAAGGGGCCTAACATGACATACACTAAATTATTTGTATATATATTATTTAGGAGATGAACAAAGGATGTTGGAAATTCAAATAGCATTAGGATTTTGAATAAATAGTCCCAATTTAGGGAATAAAATGTTTTCTCTATATCTAAGCCAATTATGAATGTTTCTTTATTTTCTTTATTAACGTAATCTATAAGAGAAATTATCATTTTAATATTGTCATGTGTGTGTCTATGATATATAAATCCAATTTGATCAGTATTTATTGCTTTGGATAGTGGTATTTTCATTTTGTTAGTTAATATTGTCATAAATATCTTATAGTCATTATTTAATAATGATATAGGTCTATATGAGGTACAGAGGTTTGGGGATTTGTTTTCCTTTAGGATTGGTGTGATTAAGGAATAACTCCAAGAGGGTGGTATTAAAGCTTGTGACTGAATTTCTAATAGCGTTTTATAGAAGAGGGATATTATCTTTGAAGGGAAAACATTATATATTTCCATAATTATGCCATATATACCTGGAGCTTTATTATTTTTGCCCTCTTTTATTGTATCTGTAATTTCTTTAGAGGATATGGATGCTTGCATATCTAGTTTTACTTTTTCAGGTAATTTTTTATATTAGAACATTTTTCATCTAGATTTCATTGATCAATGTGTATTTTTTCTTTTTGGAAATGTTCCATATAGTGATTTCTCTAGGCATCAAGAATGTCACCTATATCCAAGACATTTTCCCTTTCTTTTCATGGAAGATACTTTTAATGTTATTAGCTTTTGATTGTATTTTGATTCTTGTGGATAAAGTATGTAGATATTTGGGAGAATTGGCCAAGGTATTAATTTTTAGGTTTTCTAAATCTAAACTAGTTTTATGTGTTAGAATTTCTTTGTATTTATTGTTTAATACTTCTGCTTTCTTTTTCATCAACAAATGATTATGATTTTTTTCAGCTTTTACTGACAAACATTTGGATTGTAAATCTAATAATTCAGAATCCCATTCTCTGATTTTTTTTTTTTTATACCAAGTTAGGGATTGAACATATATGTAAGCTTTTAATGAGTCTCATATCATTATTTTATTTATATCTGTGGTGTAATTAATATCTAAGAAGAACTGTAATTCAGATACTAACCAGGGTTTGAACTCTTTCATTTTAGTTATATATGCTGGAATTCTGGAGTTAAAGATTAATGGTTTGTACCCACTTTGAAGTTTTATTATCAATGAATTGTGGTCTGAAAAGGGGCAGGGGTTGATTGTGAAATTAATGATTTTAGTGTGTAAGTCATGGGCAGCAAATATTTTATCTATTCTAGTTTGGGTACCAAATCTGTAATCTTGATTGGAAAACAACAAAGATGTATCTTCTTTAAATTTGAAAGTATCGGCAAGATGAAATAATTCTACCCACTTGTCTAAAGCTTTTGATACAGCAGATGTATGCAGCAGTCTTTTATTTGTAGTTTCAGAAATATTAAATATACAGTTAAAATCTAATATTAAGTTGCCTTTATAATTATTGGAAATGAAATCCAAGTGTTTTTAACAGTTCCTGTTCCAATGTCTGGGGACCAGTATTGATTGGCTAGGGTCCTTATTCTGTTATTATATTTAACTATTACTAATGCCATAAGGCCTTCTTTATCTTCATACTTATAAATGAATTCTGGGTTAATCACATTTGTTTTGCATAAAATTGTTACCCCTTTGTCTTATAAGTGGATTGCACCAGTATCATATATTCCTTACGATTCCATTTGTAATTGTCATTTGTTTTGAAATTAGTTTCTTGAAGGAAGGCAATCTGTGCTTTGTTCAGTTTTAAATATTTCAGTAGATTTGATCTCTTGCTTGGATTGTTTAAGCCATTGGTATTTAAAGATAATAAAGTTAAATCCATCTTAGGTTATTTAGACTAGGTATTTTTTGTTTTATTGTGACTATTAAACATTTTCCTGTGATAACTATAAAGAATATGTATGAGCTTTTAAAGGAAATTATCAGTTTTATACTTTGAGTGTTTGCCAATAAAGTAATGTTTTGGTCAGGCATACTAAAAATGTTTTTGTGAAATAGCAAATTTAAATTAATAAATGTTAACAAAACTAAGATCCACACTAGCCATGGAATGAAAATCATTCCTAATCTGATGGATAAACCTAAGTCCATCAGATTATCACTCATTCCTTGACAATCCAGGACATCTGAGCTCCATAAATTGAATCATATGGAAAATATTTGTAATATGAATAAGCAATATTTATATTATTTTGAACAGATATAGTACTATTGTAGATTAAACATAATTCTAATACAATATAAATGTCTACTTATTGTATAAGCAATTAATATTTACATGAAAGATGGATGACAAGCAATTTAATCATAGTAAAATAGGATGTATCATATATAAAACCTCAGTAAAAAGATTATACCACACAGTTATTTAGCATATTCACCCTTATTGATGAAGTCTTTGAAAACTTATTGCTTACTATAAATAGATGGTAATAATATTTATACCTAATGTTTATATACAGTGTATTTTACTGGATATATCAGAAGTTATATTTCATTGTTTGCCAGCATTTAAGTAATCACTTTGTTGTTAACTTACTTAAAGCATCAAGTTTGCTTTATGTGAACATTGATGAAAGTTAGTGCATTTTAATTACCAGTGCATCCTTCTTCCCCCATTTCCTAAACATAAGGATTTTCATATCTGTCATTTCTTATTATAAAATAAGTGAAATTATAGGTTACAAACAACAAATTCACTTATTGTGATTAATGATTACAAGTTCCCTTTACATATTCATAAATTGCCATTTTATGGCATATACTGAAAGTTTTTAGATTTAAATGGCAACATTCTATTTTGTATAATTAGCAAAGGTTAAACTGAGTGATTATTGTCAATTTATTACTATTTGTTCAGAATGTGATTGTTACATTCTGTGACATTCCTAGTTCAGGCGTCTGTTGTTGCCCTTGAACAACTTTGTCAGTTTGATGTCATGTGCAAAACATTAGTTACCTTGGTAATAGTTTAAGTATTATGTATGGTCAAGATGGGTTACAAAACCGCAATTGAAATTAAAGCAATTATATGACTTCGTTTGCACATTTACTTATATGAGAAAATCATCATGCTTCCCCTTGATGTTCAGTATAGTGAATGTCATTTATGGCAAGTTATAACAGTAGTGTTATACACAAGCCTATGTTATTAAACTGAGTGTCTATTGTCAATTTAATACTATTTGCTAAAAATATGATTGCTACATTCTTTGACATTTCAAGTTCAGGCTTTTATTGTTTCTCTTGAACAACTTTGTCAGTTTAATGTCATGTATAAAACATTAGTTACCTTGGTAACTGCTTAAGTATTATATATGGTCAAGATGAGTTACAAAAAATACAATTCAAGTTAAAGCAATTACATGACTTGTTATGCAAATTTACTTATATAAGAAAATCATCATGCTTCTCCTTGATGTTCAATGTAGTGTATGTCAAGTTAAAACAATAGTGTTATTATACACAAGCCCGTGTTATTAAATCTTGTCTTTAATATCTAAATTCAGCAGACTGCTTCATCTCCTATGACGATTATATATTTTATGTCTAGATTTATTAAAATCATGCATTACATAACTATTGTGTGTGTGTGTGTGTGTGTGTGTGTGTGTGTGTGTGTGTGTGTGTGTGTGTGTGTGTGTGTGTGTGTGTGTGTTTTTGGCTGCTGCTTAGTTATTTGAGAGACCACAAGCTGTAGTGCTTATTCTTATTATTAGCTCCTTCCAAGCATGTTTACACAGTCCATAGACTTTAAATTATGAGACCTTTCTTATTTGTTATAAGTATATTTCTATCCTTACATACACACATGTCAATACTTCAACCACAGGCAACAGTGCCCATCCAGTTTTGCCAGAATACCATTCACTAGTTCATGTGGTGTGTTTCCAGGCTGTTCCTAAAATATCCAAACCAATATTTGTCCTGTTCCATTTTACCAGCCTGTTCCATGCAGTGGCGACTCTGTCATTGAACCACTCAACACACTTTCCATTCCCACAGATATTTCCGTGAAGGAAATTTTCAGACTCTCTATCACTTCCAAGCAACTCCAAGCACCCCTAGAATCAGCTATCCCCATATGCCCAAGATGTCTGAGCAAGCTCACCTCCCAGACCACTGCAAAGGGTACTGCACAAGACCAAGTGCTCTTAGTCTTTCATAATAACTGAGACTTTCACTCTTATGTAAGTCCTTAATGTGTTTGGACCAAAATACACTTTAAATACAAAATTGCATTTATTATTATTATTATTATTATTATTTTTTTATCAAGAATCAACTTAATGAGCTAAACAATGTGTTGGGAGACCATCAATATGTGTACATGTGGTTTAAAACAGCCCTTTTATTATATTTTTTTTAAACAAAAAACTTCATTGCCAAGAATAATCTTGGAGGCTCCTCAGAGCAGTTAAGTATTGTCGTCACTCTGTCTTCATTACCATAGCAGCCTGGGAGCATCTGTTTCTGTTAGTGTGTCTGTGTACTGCATACCAGAGGCTTGCAATGCACCTGAAGCAAAACAGATAAAAAAAAAAAACTTTCTAACAAGCCGGCACAACAAGAGATAACACATTCTTCCAGCCTTCCCACCTCTCACTCAGCAGATGTATAAGCAAACTATTTTCTGCCAAAATATCCCAAATCACAGTTTTATCCACCCCTTTACCCTGGATCCAGGCTAAAACACCAAATGTCTCTTCCTAATACACAAGCATCAGTAAACCTCAATCACAAGCTGCAACCCACAGCTTCCCGGAGGCAAAAATGGCAACATACAACAGCTGCCAGACACAGCTGCATCCATGCATGCCATGCCAGGCTTAATCAAACAGCACTTAAAGCTAGGATACCTGCCATAATTGATATAAACTATGTTTAGACAGAACAATAATGACATTTGTACTAGCTGCCAGACACAGCTGCATCCACTCGCACCATATCAGGATTGATCAAACAGCACTCCTAGCTATGATACCTGCCATAATTGATTTTAACTATATTTAGACAGAATGATGATGACATTTGTAATAAGAGCTTGCTGCTATTATTTAACCAGGATGTACATGTCATTTCTAACTCATACTTTAAGTGATGAAGGCATTAGTCTCCATGACAGCATTTTTTTTTCAAAACACTCTACTGTTATTGCTGTTATATATGATGTTACCTTTTTACATTTGAGTCTGAACTCTGATGAATGGTACCTTGTTGAATTAGTTAACTAATTACTTAAACTATTATAAGTAAAATCAATGAAAAATGAACACGATAAGTATTCATTGAGTTTGAGTAGGGGAATAGAAACTTCTATGTTTGTATTATATGTTGCTTTGTTTGACTTATATATAATGCAAATAGTAACCCATCTTGACCTAACTTTGTTTGTGAAGAATTACTGGATTCTTTGAACATTCTGAGTAAATCATTACTGTTTCTTAGTTGTTTAAGAAACCCTCCTTTTTTTGTTTAAATAAAAGCAGATGACAAGTGATGTACAATATCAGTTGATACTTTGAGAGATGTAGTTGTTTCTAGCATCAGTCCAAGGATTTATTTATTTTATTCTTTTAAGAGTAGGGGCCATCCATTCTATTTCTTCTGGGATAGGCACTATGTTGTTGTTTTTGATGAATATAGTAGCTTCTTTTAAGTTATTAAAGGTTCTCATCTCATTGGCAAAAAGTATTTTTATCTTGGCTGGAAAGGCCAGCTGTGCTATAATGTTGTTTTGTTTTAATAGCTTTATTATTGGCCAGACATTTTTCCTTTGTTCTAGTATTCTGGAAGAATAATCATTGTCAGACCTTATCAGACTTTGATTGTATTTTAAGGGTATTTTTCTCCAAGCAGATTTTAATATTAGTTCCTTGTCCAGAAGTGAAAGAAATGTTATAACTATGGATCTAGGTGGAATATTTGCTAAATTAGAAGCAGGTTTCCTCAGTGCTCTATGTACCCTTTCAATTCCAAATGAAAGCCCCTCTTTCAGTATAAAAATTCAGAAATCCATGTTTTTAAGAATGAAATAATGTCTTCTCCTTCAGTGTTTTCAGGCAGACCAAAGATCCTTATGTTGTTTCTCCTTTCCCTGTTTTCTAAGTCATCTATTTTGTTAAGCAGCCATGTATTCTGTTTAAGCAGAAATTCTTTTTGGAATTCTTCATCTTTGAGTCTCCCTTCAATGTCATTTAGAGAAGTCTCTATATTTGTTATTTTTGTATGTTGTTGCTGTAATAGTTCCTTAAGAGTATTTGTCTGTTTTTGAGAATTTAATTTGAGGTTTTCTAAATAATTTTTAAAGCCATCCATCTTCAAAGAAAGTTCCTGTAAGGTAGATGTCATCAATTGCAGTTATGTTTTCAAAGCAGCATCTGGATGAGAATTCCTTGAGTTGTTCATATTCAGTGACTCTATATATCTCCAAGTTACTTGACAGGAAATGTTTGTATATCTCTACCAAAATAGATATTTATGTAGTTTAGTAGTTTATAGATTTCTAACATTTTAAACTTGAAAATAATAAAATTGTCCTATATTATTATACTGGTTTATGGAGCTCTCAAAATTCACTGCTCTCAGTTGGCCAGCTAGCATTTTGTCTTTGTTCTTGACTATGAAATTATGCTTGTAAATATTTTTAAACAATGTATGAGTAGTTTTACTTATATATTAACATTCACATATAGAACATATTGTAAAATAACACTCAAATGAAGTTTTACCGTTGTAAAATCTTGTAACACAGTAAGAAGTATTAAAATGAACATTAATAATATTATAAACTTCAAAAATATACATAAAATACTTACAGTCAATATACTTGGGCATTTCATCTGGTTTGTATGAATAAAAAAAGCTTAAATTAATAATTTTTCTACCAGGTTCTTTAAATTGGCCATGTTCTTATTAACAAGTCTAAAAACCCTAGGAACTTCATCTGTGACATTTATTAAATCAATATTGTTCAACAAATGTTTTCAGTTATCTTTGAAACTACATTTTAATGCTAGAGTCAATATGATATTCTAAAGTCATAACAGGGGAAAATGTTTCATCAAAAAATTTTTTTTCAATAATTTTTATTTATTCTTTTCATTGATCTAAAATAGCATACATAATAGATCAGGTAGAGGTAAGACCTCTTCACAGTAAGCAGTTGTTATACATTGAGGGTAGTACAAACAGAAATAAAACAATCAACCATTACTATTTACACTATATACATAGATGCTTTCAATATTTGAGAGAAACATTGTTACATTTCAGTGAGAGTTGTTGTGATTGCGAGTATACCTTAGAAAAAGGGGGGAGAGGAAAAAGAAGAACATTTCTTGAGCTATGAATATAGTTTAGTATGAGATCTCTTTTTTGTATTTAAGTCTGATACATTGTCATGAGCTAGGCAAGAATGATACTGAAGATTTGTTCCATAATTTCCTGTGTTTGATGTTTTTATTCCCCTTATTGATTAAAATTTTATGAGCTAAAATATATTTGGTCACCATTAACTTAAAATTCTCCCAGGATATGTTATTTAGGTTAAGCCAATTGGTTGCTATATAGAGTTTCAGTAAGAGAAAAATATTGATCATAGTAATTGCTTGAGTTTTAGAGATGTTATTTGGTAGGATATGTAGAAGAGTGAATTCTGAAGTGAGTGTGGATGTTTGATAGCCCATTTTTTGTAATTGGAATTTAAGGGAGCTCCAAAGTTTAAATACACATTTACAGCTCCAGAATAAATGGAGTATAACAGCCATTTGAATTTTACAATGAGGACAAAGAGGGGATTTCATAGAGTTAAATTTATGTGAGATAGCTGGTGTGAAATATGTGTTGTTATAGATCATCAGTTGGGTAAATGCTAATTTCTTAAGGGGTATGGATTTATTTGTTAAGTTGATAGCTTGGTTTAGTGGAAGGGTATTGATGGATGGATTGTTCTTTCTCCAATAATCTGAGACAAGCAAATCTTTTTGGAATTTAATGTCTTTGATTAATTTGTATGTATTAGTGGTATATTTTTTAGTTGAGAGGATGGTCTTCCATAGTGAGTTACAGGTTGGTATATCATTGTTGCTTATGTTGCAGTTTTGTAAATAGCTGGTACATAATTCTTTAATTTGCATTAAAATCACTAGATAGGATTTGGGGAAGTTCAAATGATTCCTTATTTCTTGTATAGAACCGTTAATGTATGGGTATATATCTTGGATGGTTATATTAATTAATTTAGGGAAGGGATTCAGGTTTGGAGAATGTTAATTTTAAGGTTGGGATTTTTGTGTAAGGGTTGTAGCTTCATCATAGCTTGAGACAAATTTAGATACTTGAAGAGTTTTTGAGTTAGTAAGATAGAGTGTTTAAGGGGGTTCTAATATTTTGCATGGTTTTATTAAACTTGTATTTAGAAATGGTAAGGCTTTGGGGTTGATATCCAAGCTTTTGATATGTCTTTGGTATATTATTATCCATATCGGGGACCAGTCTTTATTCTTTGGGTTATATTCAGCTATTCACAGTACTCGATTAGCGTTCGTAATTAGGTAATACGTCTCAAAACTGGAAAGGTCTAGACCACCTTTACTTTTTTGGGTCGAAAGTTTGGTATATGAGACTCTGTTTTTTTTTTTTTTTGTTTCCCATATAAATTTTGCGAGCAAAGTGTGAGTTTGTCTAAAAAATTTATTGGGTATGTTTAATTGAGTAGTCATGAATATATAAAGTAATCTGGGTAATACATTCATTTTAATTACTGAGACTTTTGCCAGGAAAGGTAGTTTTATATTTTTCCATCTATTAAGGTATAAAATAATATTTTGCCATTTTTGAGTTATATTATTTGAGTAAAAATCTTTATTGTTTGTTGAGAAAGTGATGCCTAAATAGTTAATTATCTCTTTTGTTTTTATTTTTCCTATTAGAGGTAGGAGCAAGAATGGTTTAGGGGTTTTTAAAGGAAATATGCTATTTCTTTTAAGATTTAATTTGTAGTTTGATATCTTTGAGAAGTGTTCTATAGCCGATAGTATTTTGTTTACATCTGAGATTGGTGTGGTACAATAGATATTCAAATCATCTGCAAAGGCTGAGAGGAAGATTTTGGTGTTAAATAGTATTGGGGGTTATGGTAAAGATTTTGTTTCATATTTAAAAAGAGTGGTTCAGGATATAAGTTAAAGAGTATAGGAGATAGAGGGCATCCTTGACGGGTTCCATTTTTAATTGAAATTCTGTTAAACCAAGTTTTGTTGATATATAAAGATGTATAAGGCTTGTTGTATATAATTTGCAGGATCTGGATAAATTTTTGTGGAATATTAAAATAGGGTAATGTTTGGAGTAGAAAATCTATATTTACTCTATCAAAGGCTTTATGAGCGTCAATAATTAGAGCGTATATGTTTAGGTTATAATGATTAGCCTGGGATAGTATTAAGAGTTAGTGTATTATCACTTGTTTGTTTGAGTGTTGTGAAACCAGATAGTTCGGGGGAGATAATTTTATCTAGTAATTTTTTCAGTCTATTTGCAAGTATGGATGTTAGTGTTTTGGTGTCAATGTTTAATAGTGAGATGGGTCTATAGCTATCTGGGTTTTTTGGGTCACCTTGATCTTTGACTATAAAAATAGTTTTAGATGCATTAAAGTGTAGGTCATTAATTGTATTGTTTATTATATAGTTCAGTATATGGAATAGAATTTGAGCTAAGATAGGGGAGAAGGTTTTGTAGAATTCAACTGTGATACCGTCTGGGGCTGGGGCTTTATGTGATTTCATTTGGTGGACAGTTGTGGTTATTTCACTGATAGAGATAGGTTCAGTTAACCTTTCTTGTTATTTTGAATCTAGTTTTAGGAAATCGAGTCTTTGAAGGAAACTTGTTCTTTCTTCTTTGGAGGCTATTGATGTTTGGTCTCCATAGGTCTGCAAATATATTCATTCGAAGATTTTATTAACATCTTCAATATTCGTGTAGTGGATATTTTCATAGAGGATTTTGGATATTTGGGAGGGAGGTTTAGTTTGGGTTATGATTCTGGCCAGTGCTCGCGATGGTATTTGCATTTCGTTAGCATAGTTAGCTAGCATTTTGGTTTCATAAAAGGATAGTTTGCTGTTATGTAATAGGTATAGGTCTTTTTGAAGTTTCAGGATTTCAGATTCAGTTTGGGTATTATAATTTGTTAATAGGTCATTCTCAAGCTTTTGAATTTTGGCTTCTAAGTCCTGTTCTTCTTTAAGATTATTTTTTTATAGTAGGATGCTTTTTTAATAAGTATTCCCCTAATTTGGGCTTTGGTTGCTGCCCATTCGATATCCACAGGTAGTTGGGAGTTAAGAATGGTCGATAGGGTTGATTTGAGTAAGGTTTGAATATCATTTATTATTTCCTTTTTGGTTAGAAGGTTGGGGTTCAAAGACCAATTGTAGCTTTTTTTCATTGTGTTATTCATTGTGATTTCATTGAGGTTTAAAGTAATTTTGGAGTGGTCCGAGAGGTATCTAGTTTGTACGGTCATTTTCGGGGCTAGGTTGATAAATGAGTCTGAAATTAGAAGAAAATCTATTCTCGAACACATTTTGTGGCATTGGGAGTAAAATGTGAATCTGTTGGATTTATTTAGACTATCTCCATACTTAAAGGTGTCATATAACTTGTAATCCTGAATAAGTTCTCTTAGTGCTAGGTGAGCTTGTTTATTAGGTATTATATTTGTACTTGTTTTGTCTTTGTCAGGACTTAGATATGTGTTCCAGTCTCCACCTAGGATCATGTAATAATCTCGTAATTTATTTAAGATAGGGTATGATGAGGTGAGAAGAATGTGTTGGTTTTTACAAGGGGCATAAACATTAAGGACGAGAAGAGGTTTAGGAAGATTTGGAGTTAGAATAGTTACATACCACCATCTTCCCTCTTTGTCCACTTGGGTTTCTAAAATGTTATCTTGGAACTGGTTTTTAATTATTATAGCTACGCCTGCACTATTAGATTTGCCTTCAGAAGCTATGATATCCCTTATCCATTTTTTCTCTTTAATTTCTGACCATTGTTCAAGTGTTAAATGAGTTTCCTGGGTCAATATGAAGTTCAATTTCGCTTTCAGGATGAGGTGTAAGAAAAGTTTTCTTTCCTTCTTATTCTGGAGCCCTTTGATATTCCATGACTCAAATTCGCACATTTATTAAATTGGGTTGTTTGTGAATTAAGTCTAGAGTGATTGTTTGAGATGTTGATTTCTGTTCATGTATTGATAAAATAAAATTAAGAAAGCATCCTTTTATTCCCGTCCCCACCCAGTGCCTAACCACCACCCCCTTGGACCAGCAATAATGCAGGGAGTTTTACAGTTTACAGATCTGTAGTACAGTATAGTAATTATGAAATGGGTTATCATATTTAGGTAAGTAATGGAAACTAGTATCCCTGCAAAGATTGTCTCTACATAGACAAAGCTTAACAAACAAATTCCCTAAAAAGCACCTCTAAAATATCCCAAATCTCCTCAATAGTTTTGTATCTGTCTAATAGAATATTCAATGTGTACATTCTATGTGATTATCAAAAACTGACAGGTGTGATTTGAAAAGGTCTTAGTAGAACCATTATATTAAGTAAAGGTCCATTAAACAAGGTTTTTAGTATAAATGTACAAATAAGTGTTAGTATAATATAAAAATATACTAGAAGGTATTAGTAGAACTATTAGTTATATCCTTTAACTATTTTCACTAACATTGAAGTAGTATAAAAAAATTAGGATTATTTTATGTGTTCTCCTTTGTTTTCTGTTCCTCTCTGCCTCCTTTCCATTAATATTATTTCCTTTCCCTTCATGCTATGAATAGGACTGTACGTCCATAGTATTCTATCTGTTGTCTGTGATGCTCAGCTGAGTTATTTTATTTGCGGAGTTCAGCCTATAGGTATAGGAAAAATATCATTATATTACATATCTGGGCAAGCATTACAAGTATATAACATAACATACATTGTCTCTAGTGTCTATTACTTGGATAAAACATGCTGCTTTGCATAATACTACCACCCTATGATTTTGTGCAGATTTTAACATAGCATAGAGTTAGTGTTTTTCTATGGGTCTTGTTAACGTGTCCTTCACCAAGCTTATTGAAAGTTCCATTCTCCAATCTGTTTATATTAATAGGATGTGAATATTATGTTTTATTGAAAAATTTTTAAGGTTTGCTGTTATGTTTCACAGATGGTTACCAGACATGTAGTTCATAGGATCGTTACAGTGTATTGGATCAAAGGCCTATAACAGTGGTTGATTGCAAGCTTTAATCGGGATTGGATAATGGATATATGTAGGCTGGGGAGGGCAAAAAGTCTTTAGGGGGGACAGTTATTTAATAACAGATAATCTTAATCCTCTAAGCAGCCAGTATATAACATAATTAATGAATGCGTATTTTCCCAGATATTTCAATATTTCAATATTCAAAACTGTTGTTAGGTAGTGTCATTTAGTTAATTAGTTGATTTCCAACCCAAGACAGCTATTATAATATATTGAAGATTTATAAAGGGCAGCCCGTGAAATACCATGAGAATAAAATGCCAGTCTTCAAAATGTCATCTGTCTTATATAAATTTAGATTTAAACCAAAACTTGCAGGGAGAAGAGAGTTCATTAAGGTAACTAGCAATGCTATTCTGAGTGTAAATCTCAGTGACTGTCTTGATCACTGCCTGCAATTCAATTCTAAAATTATACGATTCATGCTGCTATATTTTCCCATCTCTCTTTGTCTGTCTTGTTGGCAGTGAAAAAATCATAGATAGCATGTGAAACATTGCTTTAACTATTGTAACATGAAAGTCAGTAGTCCTTACCAGAAAACATGAAGGCATACTATTACATATGCCTTAAGAAATTTATGTCAATAAATCAGGAATTCGTGCATAAAGGATGGCATTAACCTGCTAAAGAGGTTTCTGTTCCCACAGTAGGTAGGAAAAGTCTCAAATCTCTTTCTTAAGATTAGGGACAAAACCAAAATAAAGGGGTATAAAGGTCCAAAATCAGGTCAAATATTTAAACATTACTGTAGAACACGTAAAAGTTGATGGTACAATAGTTGTTGCATTAATATGCATTTTCTGAACAATAAGACATATGATGCTCTAATATCTGGTATTACTGACAGATAACTGACTATATAAATTTATGCAGTACTTTTTGTTTTGAAGATTAAGGTTGACTATGTCACTAGGGTACTTTAGTACAAGAAGACTTATTAATGCATTGATTGTAAAACTGTCTTTGAAATGCAAAGTTAAATAATACAATCCTATTTTCTTGTAAGTCAATATGCCAAACATTGTCTGCTTTATAGACTGTAATTTGCATCTGTTGTTATGTGCAACAACAATTTGCCTGGTAGAACATTAAATTGCTTTTTAGCATTAGGTGTTATTTAATTAGGTGGCTTCTGAAGCATGAATGTACTAGTGATGTTATTTGTTTTATAACAGCTCTTCTGTTTCACCTCCACAGCAATGCACTTTGTTTAGCTGATAAGTCAACAGTAAATAGCATGTCTGAAATATGGCATAGCTTGTAAAATAGACCTAACAACAAGGCATTGCTTTTGCAGTATTTTTTTTTCTTCCAATTATTATTCTTGGAAAGCAGATACAATAAACTAGAATTATGAAACAAGAGCAAACCAGTAGTGAACAAGCATCATTTTCTAGTTCGGTTCTTTCTTCAGTGTATATGCAGTATGTATACAATGACAACAAGTTAGTAACACACTAGGCAACAAACATATAGTCTGCATTCTGAAACTGCAATAAGAAGGATTGAAATAAGTTTGTGTATTTACTGGCTTCTTTGTAACTACAAACAATCTATCCAGTTTTATTTTACTTTGTTCTAAAACGTGTTTTTCCCTTGTTTGCATTTTTGCAGTCAGAACACTCATTGCTCGCTTCATGTGTAGAGGAGCTTTCTAACAGTTTGAGTAAGCATAGGGGGATGATCAAAACCCACTGGATATCCTGGAAGTGTCACATTTTTGAAGAGTCTGGTGTAGAGCATGGAGGGATATTTTTGGTTCCTTTCGTAGGAAAGTGGAAAGGAGAAGGCAGGTCTAGCTGATCTTGGTCGGCCTCATGGTGTTTATTCTGATATACCATAACTACCAACCTGTTGGTGTAGGCCTAAAAAGGTCCAACAACACAGTGGAAAGCAGAAAACAGTCTCGGAGAGCCGAACGGTGATCGATCGTTCATCCAAAGTTCATACATCACTCCGGTGAGTATATTTAGCGATCTAATGTTGGAATTTTCTTGAAAACAGCTAGGAAGGTTTCTCTGGCTTCCTTTTGGTTAGCAGTCATATATTTAATTCCTTCTGAGTGAAAAATTAGTGTGTTAGGGTATTTCATTTGAAATTTTATTTTTCTTTCAATTAGGAACTTACAATAAGGGGAAATAAGCTGAATTGCTTGTCTTATTTGGAGGGGAAGATTTTGGGCTAGTGATATTGTATTATTGTTCCAGTTAACAGTTCTTCCACTTTTTTTAGCAGTCAGCAAGATTGTATTGACATCTTGAAAGTTTAACAGTTTTGCATAAACAGGACTGGGTTTGTAGGTTCCTTGGGTTTCTCTTAGTGCTTTGTGTGCTCTTTCTATTATTATTTCTTTTGCTATTCCAGGTTCTTTGAGCAGTATGCTGAAAATTTGTATTATAGAGGGAATCAGCTCATTGTGGTTTACAGCTTCTGGGATGGCTCTTATGATAATATTATTCCTTCTGATCTTACTTCCAGGTCTGTGATCTTATCTTGGATGTTTTGAATTTCTTTATCGTGGGAGTTAGTTTTTTTGTTATTAGAGTTATTTTCTCCTCATTTTCCATGGTTTTGGCTTCAGATTTATCAAGTCTGTCCATTATTTGGTTAAAGGTATTTACAAATGATTGTAGTTGTACAGTTATTTCTTTTATTGCCTCTTGGATGGGAAGTAAGGCTGTTTTAATATCCTCCAGATTTGCTGGTTGATCAGATAAATTTTTGTTTCCAGTTTTGGATGTATCTGTTTGTTTTATTATCTTCTGCATTTTTGAGTTCAAATCTTTTTCAGGAGATAGTAAATCTGAAAGTTTAGTTTTAGATGTGGTAGTATCCATGTTTTTATCTTCTTTTGACATCCTGTGATGTTTACTGTCTTCAGTTTTTAATGTATTTTTCAGTAAGCAGGACTGTAGGAACACACGGCTTAAGTTAACCTCTCTTTATCCTTACTAGTCTTACTTGATTATAAACTGGACCAGTCACTTTTCCTTGGTAACTTTATTTCGGAGTTAAATAGAGTTGATATTTCAAGATAATTTGTCAAAATTGGTTCTGAATAATTTTCTGGGTTAGTTTTATTCAAGATATTTAGAGGAGCTAAGGATTAGCAGTGCTTACAGAACAGCGGCCATCTTTGAATCATCAAAAAGTTTTTTTTTTATTTTGTATAGATAATCCAGTGCTACTTAATAAAATTAGGCAATATGTTGTTTTCATGTTTGCTACCACTGCTTTTTTGATGTTATACTGAAAAAAATGATTGTGACACTTTCCAAAAACATTTGTCTGAATTCAAAATAGTTTGACATATAATGCTATGTGAATTTGAATGGCATGTGCCCATGAGCAGGGTGCATGTGATTGACTAAAAATAAGCTGCACATCTTGGCAAGGACCAAAATCTCAGTAGGGTGTTGTATATGCCAATGGCCATATAATGACATGGTCTGTCTGCGTATGCTGATCAGGTAAAACAAGATGGTCAAGTGATTCATAGATGTATTAATGGTATACAATGGAGTTGCAGCCACTCTATATTTTAATCCAGCTGAATGCTCATGTTCTGACTGAGGAAATCACTAAGCAATGTTAGAGGTTGCTGTAGCATTAGTAAATGCGTATCTGCAAGGCACTCGTACTGCTGTTGCCATGCTCAACATTGTTCAGTGTCATCCTACCACATTTGACATTTCATGGACTCCATGACAATGACGTTGTGGACCTGTGCCATGTAGATAGTGACAGCATTCAAGACACTGTGGACATGTGTCAGATGGTCTGCATCCTCATGGGTGTCATGAAGTATGTATCTCAGCAGAAACTGTGGTATGTTTGGCTCTATGTATATTAGTTATAAGAACCTTTCTGCAACCTACTGGGGACAAGGTGTGGGTATCTCTAGCATTTGCCTTGAGAATACTCTGTTTTTTTATGTCATGCTTCAGCATTTGGGCAGCGTATATGGTTCCTACATAGTACAGAGGAAAGAGCCAACACCAAGCAGGAATTCTATGATATAGTCCATTTATCTGAGGTACTGAGGATCATAGTATGTATGCATTGAAATAAAGGTCCCAGTAGGTGAGCTGGGAAGGCAAGACTTCCAGATACAAAACACCTATGACTTGTACCAATGGATTTTAAGGACTGACTTCCCACTGGGGCAAATTCTGGTGATGCTGGATATGCACTGAAACCATGGCTCATGACACCCATAAAAATACACAAAATCAAACAGACCATGTGTACAACCATGCTCAATCACAAACAAACAGTACTGAGCATGTCTGTGGACCGATGAAGCCACACTTTCACTGTGTATATTCATTTGGTGGTGCCCTTCAGTATGATACTTGCTTGCCTGCAAAAAATAGTATTAATGTGGGCAATGTTACATAATGTTAGAAAGCAGTTATAGCATTTAGGCACTTGCAGGACCAGCAGCCCATAGCAGACCAAGCAACAGAGGCTGAGTCAGATGAGGAAGCATGGTAGGGCCAGCAGCTGGGGATGATCATGTTTGATGAAGACATGTTCATTGTGCTGTGGCACTGGCAAAGAGGCAGCAGAATGAGTATAGTACATAAGAATAAAGCAATAACACTACAGAAAATGTGATGCATGCAAAAGTCAGCACCATGCTGCTTACCCATGCATAGGCTAGCCATGCTGTGTATCAGACATAGGCTACCAAAGTATTGCAGGGCACAATTATCATTATTTGCATAGATGGAGAACAGAGCACAGGAGTGGATGCCTTTCACAGGGAAATGTGTGAGTTCTGTCAAGTATGAGAGTAAAATATGCTTCTCTGTAAAATGTCAGTTCAGGGGGCATTTACTATAACAGTCATTGGGAAGGGGAAATGCCAGTGGAGGTGTGTCATGTAAAGGAGAATAGGTTGATGTAAGTGTGGGTCTACAGGGAAATAGCCTTAGCAGCAGTTGCAATACTGTTTCTCTGTCTATTGGACAAGTCCAGGACATGTATGGCACAGGGCTCAGTATCCCATCCAGGTCCCTACCCATGACAGCTGGCTATACCAGGAGTTACACTGGATTCACCCTGATCCTGGCAAGATGCTGGTGTGCTGCATGCCCTTGAGTGACAAGTACTGTGAGACATGCCATTCTAGAGACAGCCATATCCACAGGAAAATGATCTTCTCAGTGCTGTCATCTCCATTGTAGATTTTGCTGTGGAAGGGCTACCACTGCAGGAGTTGGTTCTTGGTTGCCTACAGCCAGTTTGGCTGGCCGTAGCAGTTGAAATCCTTCATGGATGACCTCTTGCCCCTGACTGGTGAGCGAGAGAAGGTACTGCCAGCTTCAGTGTGTTTTTAATTCTATGCAAGCATTCACACATACAGAACATACCCTCAACACAGTTCACTATGTATACTCTGCATCACCCTCACTATCTCTGCCATGATTGTTGTGTAGCAGCCTGTGCTTCCATACTGGCTCTGCATCTAAATTGCATTAAGGAAACCGACAATCCAGCCTCTGATGAGGGTGGTAATGATGTCTACAGACAATAATGTTCCCGAATCCCCTAAGTAGACTGATCTGCCCATGTGTGCTATGGGCCAATTATGGCCGACATACTTTCATTATTATTGTTCCCATTACCCTGTCTTCCCTGTGAGTTCTGGCTAGCTTGAATATCCAATCCACAGGCAAAGAAGCTGTGTTCATGGTCTGCGATCGAGATGCAGTGTTCAAATTCCCTGTGTCCAACACATACTCTGTACACTTTGACTGTGCCATTCCAACCATCATTATTAGAGGCTACAGATCCTCCATCATCAGGCAGGGGCAGTTCCATGAAGCTACTCCTGGAGAAAGAATCACCTGTGAATACACCAAAGCACAAAATATCCAGAATAAATATGACCCAGCAAAGGAAGTATACATGTAACTGATTTTATGCATACAAAAATGAAAACAATTTATACTTTATTTGCATACCTTATGCAGATGGCTGTGGATGTTGAATCCTTGATGTATGTCTAGAATGTATGTCAGATAGGCTTAACAAATTTGATATTAACTAATGTTTGCAGAGGACTTACTGGTATAATACACAGAGATAGAACTGCATACCCAGGTCATCTCCTTTGGATTGAGTTTGTGGTCGGTACAGTTCTGTTCCCACATCGGGTACCATAATGCAGGACTCTGTAGAGGTGCCACTTCTTCTGAGAGAGGTGAGAAACTCCTACACCTCCATAAGAGGTATCAGACCTAATTCTTCCCCACTCACTGCCCTAACCTCACTTGCAAGTGGTTGTGCAGTTTATTGGTCAGCACATATTATATCAGTGGATCTTTGGCACACCATTTCATAACCACAAATGTGGCCACCAACAGCATTATAATTTATGTCAATATCATCTTAGGCATGCTCCCAGTAGGGCTGGTCAGCCACTTACAGGCCAAAGAGCTGTTGCACATGGAGTTGTAGGGCCTGGTGTAGCACCTCATTTTCTGCATCAGAGATCTTGGCCTTATGGATGGACATCCCAGAAGATTCAGTTGTGTTGCTCTTGCCTTGTGTTTAGGCATTGCTCTGTTGGTAAGGAAAGCAATAGAATTACTAGCCTTGTTCCTGCATGACCCTTACAAATCTTTACACAACAGGTGTCCCCCTAGGCCATATAGCATGATGCTTCTGTTTCTGACAATTGTGTATCTATATCCAGAATGCCAGGCACATAGGTTTACTGAGCACAATGCCCCTACAAAAGAAGTAAATACAAGTACAACTGACCAAGGTGACATACCTGTTTTTGTGAATATTAAAAGTAGTTTTGTTACTAACAATATATACTTCAGTCAAATGTATTAAGCACTGGAAATATATTGTGAACTGTACTCTCAGTATGCCTTCCACTAAGCTCAACAATCCTTCAGCGCAGCTTTTGCTTTACTCTTACAATTTGCCTGTCTTTATGAATTTCCCAGTAAACTTACAAGTACTGACAAATGCTCTTCTTATTCTGAAAACAAGATGAAAATCAATTAAAGGCAGTTTTAGTAAAAACAAATGGACTTGTAAAAAGTATCACTTTCCTTGTACAGACAGAGATATGTTTGTTGAAATAATGTTTTGAAACTGAGATTTTGCAAGTCTCAAACTCTGAGCTGTAAATGTTTCTTCCATAGAATGAAAATACTCTGTCTGCCATAGCACTTACATCATGCAGCGTGACCTTGGCTGGGTGTGATGATGAGTATGATAATTAAGGCTCAACTCATTATCATTTCTGAATCACTTAATTTGAGTACCAGTGACAACTGCTAGTCATTGTACTTGGCCTTCCTGGATGGTATGCATGACTGGGTTGTTGTGGGCAGGACTGTGCATATGCAGTCGAGGCCATGGCTAAAGGGGGCATTTGTAATTTCATCTGTGACTATATGTAAATGGAGTTGCTGTAGTGCATGATTTTTTAAAAGCATACTTAGGAATACAGGACAGCCATAATTCACACCTTAAAGTGTCGTTGTAAACTACAGACAATACAGCACCTATATTTTCTGATTTTGCTATGTGTCACACAAATGAGGTGCTCATCAATGTCCATCAGTGAGCAGTAGATGGGATGTGTGAGACCTCATTTAGATGGCAGATTTCGTTCACTGAGATTCTTCAAGATGAAACAAAATGGCTTGAGGAGAGGGGGATGTTTCTTTAAGAGCATAGAGTGAGAGAGAAAAGGATTATAGCCAGAGACTCCTGTAGGAGGACTGTCAGGGACATATAAGACTAAAGGATGGAATAGTTTCACCCAGGCTTTCGCCCATGCAACTGGAATCTCAAGGCAACAGTGCTATCACCACAAATTTGACATGAGGCATATCAAATCTGACCTACTTGGCTGATGGGAGGAAGAAGTAAAACAGCAGACACCATCTTTGCATTCTAAGCATACATTATCTCAGCTACACATGTAAACTGCAACTGTATACTGTCCAATAAATTACAGATTGTTTTTTTTTATCTGTAACTTCTGAAGAAATTGAAGTGAATAGGCAGCTGCCCAGGAGATGGTTGGTGCTCTTAAGAGAGTGTTGGGGTGAGTATACTGACTTCACACTGTACAGCTTTTAATATTAACACTAGTAGGTATATTCATACACTGCTGCCAGTTCTGTAATTGCCATATACTTGAACAAGTGGGTCAGGATATCTGCATATATGACTACATATATGTGTGTGTGTGTGTGTGTGTGTGTGTGTGTGTGTGTGTGTGTGTGTGTGTGTGTGTGTGTGTGTGTGTGTGTGTATATGATTTTATATTGAAATATTGCCTGAGAGTTTGTTTGAAATGCAAAACATCTAACAAACTCATCAGCAATTGCCATTAATTGCCATAAAAATAATTGAAAAAAATTTCAAATATGAACCAATAGGTGATATTTGTGATTACAAAAAGCGGGGGCTTCATCCCTCACCCCCTAAACTTAAACATACTAATTCCAAGGTTGCACAACATCAACGAAAGGGGAAAAGCCCTTTAATTATGTAACAGTGAAAATAATGAAGCTGAACCATTACATAATTTAACCAACTGTAACACTGATGAAAAACACTAGCATTTAGCAGGTGATGAAATGTGTATAGTGATAAATCAGGACTATATTAGTTCGCTTAAATTTTATTTTGGTGAAAACCTATTCATCAACCCATATTTAGTGAAAATTGCTTCAGTGAGCCACTGAATTTACCAAGGCCAAGAAAATACTTGCCCGCAGCAAAACAGACCAACATTTAGGTGAATCGAACCCACCAAGTATGGGGCTTCGCCGCCACCCCCCCCCAACTATGTATACCAACTCCAAGATCGCACTACAGTGGAGAAAAGGGCAAAGTTCTGCAGTTGGCCAACTGTGTCTTTGCCCTTGGTAAATTCAGTAAATCGCTAAAGCAATTTTCGCTGAATAGGGGTCGGTGAATAAGTATTCACTGAAATTAAATTGCATTGTACTAATATAGACCCGATAAATCATATAATGCCCACATACTAATGCACACAAACACACACACACACACACACACACACACACACACACACACACACACACATATATACATATATACAGATAGATATATAGATATTAGTGTCAAACATAGATTGACACACAAGTTCCTGACCTTGTAGGGCTGTCACATACCTTCTTTTCTCTTGCTGTGACTGATCATATGAGATTGTGCTGAACTTCATTGAGGCTTGTGCTAAAGCAGAAGCAGTACTATTGTTTATACTTCCCTCTAGTCACAACATACTATGACACCTCTTTCTGCAGGTCCCTGTTATTGCACTCTTCCTTGGCAACGTTAATTGTTAATGAGAATCAGGGTTTATTATGCATGCACATTAAACAGAGGAGATCTGGCCATGATTGTGTCTGCAATATTTCTGAATCCCAATGTTTGACTTTAATAATTCTGTTGTATCTGCCAAAGGTGACTTAACCACTAATGATATATTTCAAAGATAAGTTTAAAAAGTAAGTTTCCTTTTTGTCTTCATACTTTAGAGATTTGTGGTATGTTTTATTTAAAAGAATTTCTTAAACAAGGTCATGATTTAATGAAAGTGATTTTTGCAACTATAGATATTGTAGCATTATATACATGTATTCCTCAGGATACTGGAGTAGATTCTTTAAAGTCGTTTTTAGCTGAGTAGTCAGATATGTAAACTCAAGTCATTAATTAGGTTTGTGACTTTTCTGATATCCTTTTGAAAATTACTTATTTCACTTTAAGAATTTTATCATCATCAAATAACTGGTGTTATAATGAGGGCTATATTCAACCCTACTTTTATAAACCTGGATCTTAAGAGCTGGAAAATTTTATTTTTGTATAATTTGTCTGGCTTTTCTGATGCATTGTTGTACTATAGGTATATTGATGACTTTCTTATTTGAAAGGATGATGGGTCTGCTTTTATCAAGTTTATTACTGAATTGAACCAAAGTCACTTTTTTAATTGTACTTAGTCTACCCATGTTTTCATGTGGCTCTAACTCTTGACAAGCAAAGGCTAAATTCCAAGATTTTCTAAACTAACATTTGATAATAATTATGTGCATGCTAAATGTTTTTATTCTATCTATGTAAAAAGAAATTTTAGAAACTCATAACGTCTGAGGACATCTAGACTATTAAAAACAGGCAGATTCAATAACATGTCACAACACAGTAGTGCACTGTTTTGTATTCAGTAAGTGGCTCAGCCCTATACTCCTACAAAATAGCTAAATACTGGAATTCTCTCCCCTCTAGCATAACCAATACATCCACAAACTATTATTAATAATTAATTCTACTACTGTTTGCTCATTGTATTATATAAAGTGTAATGTGTAGCTGTTAGCAAGAATTATATTCTTTTCACTTATTTGTAACTCTGGAGCTTTTCTCCCCAGGCCTCCACTGAAAATGATCCTGTTCCAGTTTGACTATCCAGGTTAACAAATGTAAAATAAAATAAATAAAAAAAACAACAGTAAACAGAGTGGCATGCTAATTACAGCATAAGCAGTTGAATTGTACGCTAATCAAACAATCCAAGATGGAGGAGCTTTTTAACACGCTATAAAGCAACCATGTTGACTCAGTGATGGTTTTCTCTGTAAATTCCAAAACCTATTGGAATACAGCCATGGAAAAGAGTTGCTTTAGTTCATGTGTATGTGCAATAGGCTGAAGTCTATGCCACTGCTGCTGCTAATAGACCATGGCCTAGAAGGAGAAGAGTTTTCAGACCCTGGTTAATTCATCACAACCTGCATGAGGTGGAAATTGTAGAGTGCTACAGGGTGGACAGTGGCACACTAGAGGAACTCTGCAACCTCTGTTGACCTCAACTCATGCCAGGGCAACCCAAGGGGAAGCAATACCAATGGAGACAAAGGTATGTGTAGCACTTAGAATTTTAGCTGCAGGAACCTTTCAGAGACTAACAGGGGGCATGCTGGGGGTGTCACATGCATCCACATACAGGATCCTCCATCAATTCCTGAATGTTATGCTCCAATATGCCAGTGACCACATATATTTTCTCCATACTTCTGAGGACAGTACCACAAATATGCAGAAGTTCTACCCTGTAGCACACTACCCAGAAGTACTGGGTGTCATAGATTGTACACATATAGAAATTAGGGCACCACCCAGGGAACAGGGAAGGGTCTACATAAATAGAAAGAGCTTCCACTGCATTAACTGCCAAGTTATGTGTAATGCTAAGGGAATCATCTTGAATGTGTGTGCTGGCAACCTGGGCAGTAACATGACTCACATATCTGGCGCATCTCCCATCTGTATCAGATGTTCAATAGGGGTGTTATCCCACAGAGTCATTTTATTTATTTATTTATTTATTTAACATTTGTTGACTGGGAAAGTTTGACTAGGACAGAGCCTATTTTCAGTGGAGGCAAGGGGAGAAACTCTCCTGAAGCATGTCTTTGGAATGTAGGAGGAAACCAGAGTACCCGGAGGAAACCTACATGATGCAAGGAGGATATGCAGGCTCCACACAGAAGGCATCCCAGCCGAGAATTGAACTGGAGAACCTGTTGCTGTGAGGCAATAATGTTAACCACTGCACCACTGCACTGCAATTTACTGGGGATGTAGGTTAAGCACTGGAACTGTGGCTGATGATGCCCATCAGAAATGTGCACACACACACACACACACACACACACACACACACACACACACACACACACACACACACACACACACACACACACACACCAACTGAAGAACACCATAATGAGGTACACACTCAAACCAGAAATATCTTAGAGAGTGTGTTTGGGTTGCTGAAGTCATGGTTTTGGTGCCTAGATACATCTGGGAGTGCCCTGCAGTACAATCCATGTACATGTACTGAAATTTTCACCATCTGTGCCATGCTTCACAACATCATCCTGAGAAAACAACTTCAGCAAAATCAACAAGTGGAAGGGGCACACATTTCACCACCAATGGCAAGGTCACCACAAGCACATACAGGTGAGGATTCAGAGAGGGAACCAACAGCCTCTGCAGGTGGAGGCAAATGTAAGCATGCAAAGTAAGCCCTCACATTGGCTAAAAGGTATGCATAAGACACTCACTCACCATATTCAATGTCCTTGACATCCAAAGTGTAACACAGGGCCATATTAGTTTGGCCATTAAAACCTGTTTGATTGTCTTTCATGTCAAGCTGATTCAGCCCTTTCTTGACGATGGGGGCAAATTTAGTGTTTCTCTCTGTCTGTATCTCATCTTTGATTGAATCGAGAAGTTGTGGGGGGTAGCCAGAGTCCAAAAACATGGATCTTAGAATGTCGAATTGTTCAAGACTCACAACGTCATCTGAAGTCAACCAAGAGGTTCTGATAAATTGCCTTTTACACAATGGCCCTGACATCCACATCACACATATGAATAAAATAAATATTTATTTGAACTTGTCATCAGTACTGACATAAAAATGTTTAGATTACCATATGCAGATAATTCTAGGCTCCCTATGGATGATGGCCCTGAAAGAAGTTAAGTAAAAGGTAAGGACACCATCATCACAATTAACAATAACATAGGGGGTTAAAACATTTTGGCATTTATATGTCCATTAATAATAGTTTTAACAAGAACTTGGATGACACTTCCACCCCAAGGCTATGCGTAATCAGCCAGAATGTGTTGTTACTGGTATCAATCTACAGATACCAACCCTCCAAAAAAAATTTTGTTAAATGGAACTGCTGTCAATATTTTACTATACAGCAAGTATTTCACAATTGAGATAGGAAGGCCTGCCTGGAAGCTCTCCTGGGACATACTTGTCCTCCCTGAAGCAGCAGAACCAACATCAATGATATGCTGTTCTGCACTTTCCACTGAGCTCTCTGGATCCCTGACAGTGGACAGAAACTCTTCAATTGGTGTCAATAGTGGCTCTGTAGCATGCCTCCCATAGCCATCCATTCATGGGCCACTGCAGCTGATCTCCTCCAGGCCAATGGAATCATGTCAGTGGCCCCATAATGCACATGATCATATGTCCTGTTTTGGCCATCTACTGTATTTACATCAGCCACTATCTGCTGCCAAATTTGCATTCTGCTAGACATATCCTCATGTTCCCTCTCAAGAAAAAAGGTACCATGTCACTTAAATGCTTCTGTAATGATTTCATCCTCAGGGTCACTGAAGTGTTTTTTGGGGGATTGGGATGCCTGGGTGCCATAGTCCTAGGTGACATAAAACAGAAAAGAAGGATAATACACATAAGTATCACATAAATGAAAATCATGCTTTGATGTAACACATAAAGAGTAGTATTTCAATATTACCCACTGGAGAAATAAAAAAACAGTCATCATTCAAATATAAAAAAGGAATTATGCGGTTGTAACATACTACAGTCATGCGCAAAGCAAGGATGGATCAAAAACAAGAAAAGTAACAATAGCAAATTTTATTTGTGCCAACACAGAAATGGAAACCTTGCTCACCCAACCCCAAAACAACAGGCAAATGAAACGTTTTGCTAACAAACCATCAGTGAAGTCTTAAAAGTGCTATAAAAAAACTGTCCAAAAACATGTGTATACATTGACTGGAAATCCCTCAACTCCTTCTCTTTAACAAACTAACTATAGCCCACAAACTCTTCTACAATCCTAATAAAACCCCTTCCCTGAGCTAACTAATACCTCCTTACTCCACCACTAGAACCCTAATATCTACAAACAAACCCCTTATTAGGACCAACAATCCCAAAACCAAGCTGGTGAATGCCTCTTCTCAAATTACACAGGCAAATATTGGAATGAATTACCACAGGATATAATATCCACCTCAGCCCTACACCAATTTAAGAAAACATAAAAATCTCACCTAGCTAATAAATGGATATGTCACTGCTCTGCTCCTGTCTAAAAATATTAAAGATTAAAGGCTTTACATGACCAAACCAACTGTACTTTATTGATACATCTCAAAATAACTATAAAACTTGTAACCTCCTTGACTGTTCAAGTCTGTCAGCAACCCTTCCTTCAGACTATACCTTGCTGAAATCTTCCAGATAGACTTTGCCAAGCTGTACTTTACTGATGTTTTCCAAATGTATCTACCCTGTGATTTTTTACAACTGACTTGTAATTCCTTTACCAACTGTAACTTTGCTGTGATCATCTGAATGTATTTTTACCAGACCATACTTTCCTGATGCTTTTCAAATGTTTCTACCCAGTATTTTAAAACTGTACTGTACTTGTTCTGTATTGTATATTTCATGGAACTTTGCTGTGATTATGCAACTGTAATTTTTACCAGAGTGTACTTTGCTTTTGCTTTCCAGCTGTAGCTATCTTGTGTTTTATAACTGTCCTGTAATTTGTTCTATATTGTATAATATGTGGAGCTGTTTTCTTCGGGCCTCTGCTGAAAAAGTACATATGTCCAGTCAGACTTTCCCATTAAACAAATGTAAAATAAATAAATAAAATAAATAATACTACAGAACAGACAATTTTATGCAATTGCTAGTCACATCTACCCGCGGTCAACACTATTCTAGAGGTGTCTGTGGGCCATACTAAAAAGCTAACACTGACATTATAGGACATTCACATTTCACTAAAATAACAATAGAAGAGTGTAAAGTGAAAAACAGTTGTAACATTAGCACTTGTGATGACAGTTAATAAGGCTGTGCATCTCAGAAAGTAAAATGCCCTGACAATCATGCCTGTACCATCAGTAAACTTCTAAGAAGTGCATACAGATAAAAGTAACATTTGTTAATGAGTATGTATATATATATATATATATATATATATATATATATATATATATATATATATATATATATATATACAAATAAGAATTTTCTGAATGACTTGTGAGCATATCCAGTATATAAGAAAAATGCAAGCATACCTTATCAAGATTAGTAGTGTCTTGTGCAAATAAATTCCAAAGTAATATTTATTCTGTGTTACCCACATAAGAAAGTCTCCTCACCTTCAGGTTCTCTAGCTACATGTTTCCCTTTTGTAGTGTAGATTCAAGGTTGTGAGGATAGTGAACATGGAAATGAGGTGTAAACTCATCTGTATTGCTGTATCCCAAATACTTGGCTCCATATATCAGCTATAAACATAGTGCAGGCACTCCCTCACTGTTTGTTGCTAATGGATTGCAACTGTGAATGATTACTGGTAGGGAGAAGGAAAACACAACGGCAATTCAGACTCCCTTACCTTTAGTGGGTGTGTCAGTCAGGTTAGACTTACAAGGTGTAGAAGTAATTGTATCAAGGTTTTATATGTAACTGTTTCTGTTCAGTATCATCCAACCTCCACTTCATTTCTTGACAACTGTATATTACTGCCATTTAATATCCTCACACATTTAAGAAAGCCTCACAGATTGAATGCCTCCGATTACTGATCAGATAAGACAAGAATGAACAACAAACACAGAGGGATAAGACAGAGATGCATTTATGCAAGCAGTAGTCATAAATGGTTGTGTGATCACTCAGTACACTACTTCTGAAATTAATACATGTACAAACAACTGTTATATGTTTTGTTAATACTGTGATTGATTTGGCAGTTGCTTGTATGCACAATGTTTTTCATTCCCTGCTACAAAGCTGTTTCTGTGGCAAATAAAACACCCTTAGTGTGTTTTAAAGGTTCATTGGAGGGAATATTTCTTGTTTACCAACATATATTTATGTAGTGCTGTTTGTTTAATATATTTATTTTCTTCTTTTCTCATAATTTTACCCTTTTTTTTAATGCCAGTGTTTGCAAGGTGCATGGCTTAGCGCAAACAGGGGACATTGAGAAACACAGCAAATATGTTTAGCTGTGATTATTTCATTTGCAAGATGCTTAGCAGTGCAGAAACTTGAACTAGTGGCCCACACAGGAAGCAGACAGAACACTTTCAGACAGGGTGTATACATTCTAAATGTCAAAAAGGATACATTGTTGCAGTTTTTGCTTTCCACCGTGCAACTCCGCTAAGCAGAGTTGTGTGGCAGTTAACACAAAGAAGTTAATAATAAATATGGAAATATCAAACTGTTATTTAACTGTTCCTGTGGCAGCAGGTGTAAGTGTAGGGCCACAGGGCCTCAGATGACTCTCATCCAGACTTCTCTCATGCCAGTTATCACCTCCTCCCTACATATAGAGCTTTCCAACTTGTAGGGGAGATGGCCCTGGGACCCCACATCCCTGTGTGCCTCTCCTCCATGGCACAGTGGTCTGATGAACACACATCACCTTGAGATTCCTTGCTCATGGCTCTTTACCTCCAGGGTATTGTCGTTCACAGAATGGTGGTCCTTCAGTGCCAGGAGAAGAGCAGGAGGCCGACACAACTCCCCCGGGTTCTAATGCAGGAAGTGCAACATATTTTTACTGTTGTGACAGTTCAGTTTATAGTAATGAACAGGAAAATAACAACTGTTGTGTCAATATTCCTGTGGCAACAAGTGTAAGTGTAGGGCTGCCATATACACAGTCCTGTGTTCTAATACAGGAAATTCCATGTATGTTCACTCTTGTTCCATTTCACATTATATTAAATATCACTTATCACAATTTATACATAATTATAAATAGTGGAGCTGATATGAATTATATGTATGAGGGATAAGACACCTTTACTGTGTTTTGAAGGTTCAGATGTATTACTGAGTGTATACTTTCTATAATGTTTCTGCAAGTATAATTCTGCTATCTGAACTTTGATATCCTTCACATTTAAATAGGACATATACACAAACGAATGTGTATACAGGGATCGTGTCCGGTCACACACATACATGGTTAGCTCCTCAGTCTGTATTTATAAATGATTCATGACTATGTTTGAGAAGCACTTCTGTGGCAAAGATGGAAAACCACTGCTGTGGAAGAAAATGTTTTGTCCCTTTTGGATTGAAACCACACAGTAAAAATGAATTTTATCAGTGTATAAAGCCAGACAAACACATATCAGGTCATGAAATTTATGCCCCCAGTGCATGTCTGAAAAGTTAAATCACCTAACAATTGCAGCAGCAGACACCCCTCAAACTAATGTCAAGTGTCAGATTAACCTTTCATTTTCAAAGATTGCTTTCTTCTCTGTTTGGCACTGCTGCTTTCCACTTAACATCACACAAACATGGCTGACATTGTTGCTTCGGTTTGTGCACTACCAGTAAACACAATAACAGGAATTGTCAGGAAATCATTATTTGCTATTGCACTGTTTTGGGAATAGACATGTCTGGTATTAGTAGGGAAGGTGCTCAATTTAGGGCACAAAGATGGGATATTCAGGAGTCCAGAATATTTATTGGACTCCTGGTAAAGCACCACAGCCAAAGGCTTCTGCAGGGGGGAGTATTCTGGTTTCCATTACAAGTCTGAGGCTTGGAATAGTCTGGGCAAGGCTGTTTCCAGTGTGAGTGGCATCCCCCACACTGGAGAACAGTATAGGCACCACTTCAATGACCTAAAAAGCCACAAAGCTGGATACATTCAACCAGTGGTTGGATGAGTTTTGAACTAGTTACATCCCACAGTTGTGTAATTATGCTAATAAAGAGAATTTGCAATACATAGAAAGATAAATATAGGCAGGACTAATATATATATATATATATATATATATATATATATATATATATATATATATATATATATATATATATATATATATATATATATATATATATATATAAAGGCTCTTCTGTCCTTTTCTTTTCTTTTTTTTCTTTTCACGGCTAATTCGGAAATAGCTGTGGATAGGCAGGCCCATGCTGATCATCTAAAGAGACTGAGGGAAGCAGGTGGTATGTATGCAGCATAAATGAACTACTATTGTAGCTTTAAATTTAAAGAAAAATGTTTTCTTTTCTGTACCGTAATAGCAAAGTAAGCATGCATATCCTAACTGTGAAAGCAAGTATGCATACATTAGTCTGTATCACAAACCAACTTTAGGAGTCAAGTGTAAGACTGTAGTCAGAGACTGTGTATTCAAATACCACAAGTAACAACTATATAGCACTGCAATTCTTATTTAATATTACATACATTAAATTCTACACAACTGGCATAAATGCCCTGCTGTTAACTGTTTGTTTGTCTTTTTGGCTTTTCCCAGTAAGGGGTCGCCACACCGGAACTCCGGTCCGCTAATCATTGGCAGTAGATTTTTATGGTGCTGAGTTGCCAGCCTGATGCTCAACCTTCAGCGAAGGCATGCCCATTCACGCATGTCTTTCAGAGGCCACTCAACCGCGGGGAGGACATGCAGACTCCACACAGAAGGCAGTCCCCGCACACTAGCTGAGACTCGAACGGGAGAACCTCTTGCTGTGCGGCAACAACGCAACCGCTGTACCACCGTGGCTGGACCAAGCATATATGCAATATCTGCACATTGCAAAGATTATTTTGAGCACTCTGTAATTACAGTTTGTAGTTATTGGGAAGAAAACTTAAAGGTAAAACTTCAGATAAAATAGTTGTCTTACTGTGATAATGCATTGTATGTCACATATGGTTGTACTAATTTTACTTTTTTTCTCTCACCCAACCCTTATTTCTCTTTTTTTTATTATTTTCTATTATGTGCTATCAAAATGCCTTCATGTCATTCATCTGTAACAAATCATTAAATGTTTCACAGCACAGGGAGGTAGGCCAACCACAGTGGCTCAGCCTGCCTTCACTCCACTGGCTCTGTCACCGATGCCCAGCACATCTGGGACCCAACCTGGCAGTACTGCCTCTGCTGCTCCTGCATTACCTGAGCCCTCAAGTAGCACTACCTCAGCAGCTGGTACTGTGGTACCCTCCGGGAGTACTAGGTGAGGTGGTGATTTCATCACCTGCCAGGAGATGCCAGGATTGGTGCATAGGGTCATGCACCAGATGGAGAGGCTGCTTTTCCTCATGGTCCATAGGATGAGGAAGAGATGTCAAACACTCCTGCAGCCAGTGGAGTAAGGGAACAGTGATGACAGTCCTGTGGGTTAGGACTAGATTCCCACTGTCCCCATGTTTGATGGACATGGGCTTGCATTGTCCCTTCCCTCTCTCCAATCCTGGTGTCCCGCAGTGTCCCTCACTGTCTCTGTGTCTTGTCTTGTTTGTCCTGTTTATTTGCATTTGTTTCCTCACCTACCCAACTTACCTGACCCAGAAATACCAACTTTCCTTACCCAGCATTCCTTTCTTACTGAAGTTATAAAAATGGGCACCTGTCCCACAAAAAAAAAAAAAAAAAAAAAATATATATATATATATATATATATATATATATATATATATATATATATATATATATATATATATATATATTCCCATACATATCTCTCCATTTTTCACAAATGTAACCTTGACACACTTGATTTGGTCCAGTTGGATATACAGCATGACTGTATTGTTGTCAACCCTCTTTGTGGAGATGACAGTACAAATTCAACTAATATTCTGTCCATATTTTTATTTTACACTGTTGAAGAAATGGATGCCTATGTTTTTTCTTACCTCCCTCCTGCACATTCCTACATTGCATTCCCTTTGTTCTTCCCCTGCTTGCCTTCCATTTCACCACTTTCCTATCTACACAACTTTAACACTTATAATCTGGTTAAAAAATAGAATCACACACAACATTACACACAACATTACATATCTGTAACAGTAACAGTACTTGCAACACATCTAGAGCCTGTTTACTGCATTTCATGTGTTGCACTTAATTTAAAATCTTTTTTATCTCTAAAAACTGCATTTTACCTGATTTTGGCCTAGCACTCAAGTGTGGGGTCATTTATTGCACTGTTGTGAATATTTTGCTGCTTGTGTATCTCTGCTACCTTTAAACTACAACAAAAAAGAAGAAAAAAAAATCTTGCTTTTTTCCCACTTTCTGAAAGTTAAGAAAGTTCAGTTACAGATTTGCTGTTCTGAACTGTTTGGAAGTTTCTAGAAGGCCAGTGCTTGCTTGGGCTAAGGGAAGTCTCTGTGTTCACCAGTGCCAGTGGTTAACACTGAACAGCCTGCCTGTCCCTGGAGGAGTGGTTACTGCCTAGAAGCTGTAGTTTTATTGGCCATTTTGGGTTTGCACCACCTAAACAGGTTTAAACTATTCCAGGCTTCACAAAGTCTGCTCTTCACTTTTTCCCTTAGAACTGTTCAAACTCTCAAAGTAATCACTCTATTCTCTTTCTAAAGCCATGCACTTGCTCAGCTCTTATAAGGAAACACTAACTAACTAAAGCACTACACCCTCCTTGACTTCTCATAAGTATTAGGCTCCCGATTGGTCCTTCCTGATCAAGTGAAAAATCAGTTCCCTTCCCTAATCTGATCAGTAAAAAAACAGTTACCTATACTAATCTGGTACGTCCAAGGGTCAGTTTCAGGGTTACTCTCCAGTCCAGCTGGTGAATCTGGGAATTTTGAGGCAATGTTACAATTGCCTTATGTGCACAGACAACCCTCTCCTCCTTCCAACAAACTATAATACAAGTGAGAGATGCAGTTACACAGCCAAACTGGAGGCAGTGCTCTCTCAACCCAAGACTGGCACAGTCAGTCAGGAGGAAAAGGTAACCACCCGCACCACAAATCCAGTCTCACACAGACCTATTGCATCTGCATACCCAACACATAAACACACAAAAACATACTCGGAGGCTCTAAATAAAAATCTGCCTAAACAGCAAAGACCTCCTAAGCAGATATCCAAGCAACAGCCACCCCTCAACAATACCCACGAATCACATATCTCACAAAATCAGTGTGCCTCACAGTCACAGCCCTTAAGGCCAAACAACACACCAAATACACTTGTTATAGGGGACTCTATTGTCCGGCACACTGACGTCCTGTTTACCAGACTAAACAAGGAGAAGGTCACTGTAAGCTGCCTGTTGGGTGCCAGGATCCACCACATAATGCAAGCACTCAGGTCACTCCAAAGCAAGTGCAAGTATGACTCTGTCATTGTCCATGCTGGTGTGAATGACCTGAGACGTACCTCCCTGGACTACATGAAAAGAGACATAGAGGAGCTCTCTGATCATGTAGCCCAGGCTGGTATGACCCTGACCTTGAGTAGCATCTTGCCCTCACCAAGAATGATGCCACAGTATAAAGACAAAATGATCAGTTTCAACAATTGGCTAAAGTATTGGTGTCATTCAAAGGGGAACCAGTGTCTGTCAGCCTGGGATGACATGCTCGACAAGCCACGTTGCTTCGCTAGGGACAGCTTGCACCTGTCACACTTAGGCTTTTGTATACTGGCCAAAGCTCTTGCCACCCCCATAGTGCCTTTTTTAGGCAAGGCTCAAAGGACAAACCCACCTCCATAGACAACCCAAGGATAAAAAAAACTAAAGGCAATGCTACTCAATGCCAGAAGCCTAAACCTCAAGATGCACGCACTCGAGGCTCCCCTCAGTATGGAGAAAATCGATGTCTGTGCAGTAACAGAAACCTGGTTCAAGGTTCCGGAGAGCACCCCAGCACTATCAGGTTATAACTCATACCATGCGTTTCGGCCCCAAAACTCAGACCGAAGCACAAAAGGAGGGGGAGTATCTATATTCATCAAAGATACCTACACCTCCAGGTTAGTGGCACTGCACGAAGCATCGGAAACCATCCATGTGCAACTAACAGCGGGCAAAACTGCCTTTCAGTTTGTAGCCTGCTACAGTACACCCTCCCTATTACAGGAACCCCACTTGGCATTCCTGAAAACACTGGAGAATATGAAGGTCTCTCCAAACTCTATGTTATTGGGTGACTTCAACTACCCAAACATTGACTGGGAAAACTACTCAAGCCCAAATGCCCTCGCCCAACGGTTCCTTGAATTTATAAACTCTAACGTGATGGAACAACTGGTCACCACTCCCACAAGAGGGAACAACATATTGGACCTGGTCATCACCAACATGGGGACTCTATGTTCCACACCAGAGGTAAATCCCTCATTGGTAAGATCAGACCATAAACAAATTTCCCTGGACATCCATATCCCGTCCCCACCCCCAGCCAAGGAAATCACGGTAAAGAATTTCTCAAAAGCCAACTTTGCACTTCTCAAGACTGAGGTGGAATCCTTCAAAGCCCCCTGGCCAGAGGATAATACAGCCCAATCCGCAGAATCCTTTACAAATGCATTCTATGAGCACCTGCAGGAATGCATGGATTGTGCTATCCCAAATAAAACCAAGACTCACTCCTCCAAAAACAGGAGACCTGTCTGGTGGACCCCAGCCATAAATAAGCTATACAACAGAAGGAGGAAGCTACTACATGACAGAGCAAAATCCCAAAAAGGGAATGCATCTCTGATCAGTATTAGCAAGAAACTTCGATCCCTCATAAAATCATCAAAGGCCAGTTTCGAAAGAAAAATTGCCCTAGACACTAAAGATAATCACAAGGCCTTCTTTAGTTATGTCAGGAATATGGGTGGAAACTCCCAGATATGCTCTGAATTGTTGCATAATGTTACAAAATATACCAAACTTACAGACATAGCCAACATCCTGGCAGACAGATTCAGCGCAAACTTCTCCCCCCTTCCCCCCAAAGGAGCAAATGCCTATCCCAACTGAATGTAACCTCCCTGACATCACAGATGCACAGGTGAAAGCTGCCCTCTCCAAAGCAAAAAACACAGCATCTATCGGACCAGACGGTATCCCAGGCTGTGTCTTACAGGAGCTCCAAGAAGAACTTAACCCTCATGTTAAGTCACTGTTCAAACTTAGCCTTACTACAGGATATGTACCCAAAGAATGGCGTACAGCTACAGTGGTCTCACTCCACAAAGGTGGTGCCACAACGGACCCCAGGAACTATCGCCCCATAAGCCTGACTAGTCTGGTCTGTAAAGCTATGGAGCGTATTATCATGGAACTCATAAACAAAGACATTGGGAGCCTCCAGACACTGGACCCTACCCAATTCGGCTTGCCTCTTAAACCTAGTTGATTTCTTTGAAACAGTTACCAAAGCCATAGATGAGGGCAAGGTAGTCCACACACCCTACCTGGACCTCACAAAAGCTTTGATACAATACCCCACTCGGGCATCATAAACCAGCTTACCAGCTTAAATATCAACCCCTATATCACAAGATGGGTTGCAAACTGGCTCAGGGATAGAACCCACATGGTCAGAATTGCAGGTTCCATGTCCGAATCCAAACCAGTTACAAGTGGTGTCCCACAGGGCTCAGTTCTGGGACCTCTCTTGTTTGGTATATACTTCTCTGAGGTTCAGGCTAACACGGGGGGATTATGGCTGACAAAGTTCGCAGATAACTGCAAACTGGGGACCATAATCAAATCTCCAGCCGACACAAGCATCCTCCAAAAGGGTCTCACAGAGATGGATGCCTCAATCTAAATGCTAAAAAGTGCATAGTCATCCCCTTTGGGAAAAACAAGGTGCCCACAAATTACCACATAGGTGGTAATCCATTAAGTACGGAAGAAGTAATTAGAGATTTGGGTACCAACGTAGATAGTAATCTCTCCTTTGATAATCACATTGCCAAAGTGGTTAGAAAGACCTTCTATATAGCCCACCTTATCACGAAAGGGTTCGCATCTGGATCAAGAGAGGTCATCGTGCCCCTCTACTCATCACTCATCAGGCCCATAATTGAATACAATGCCCCTTTTGGGATGTACCTTACCCGACACCTGCAGCAACTGGAGAGACCCCAAAAGTACCTCACCAAGAGGATCATGGGCTACAAACAGATGTCCTATGCAGCTCGATTAAAGAAACTGCAGCTCTACTCAGTTGCTTACCGCCTACTCAGAGGTGATCTATGCCTGACGTACAAAGCCATGTCAAACCCAGAATTAATGGACATGCTCCACCTCATAAAATCCAAGTCCCTTAGAGCTACACCCTCCAGGGACTTAAACCTCAGCACAAAAATAAATAGGACATGCTGGAGAGACAGATTCATTTCCCAGAGGCTCCCCTCACTCTGGAATAGAATCCCAATTCATTTTAGACATAGCCCCTCGCTGACCCTCTTCAAGCAAAATCTGGACGTGTGGATGGGAAATCGCAAATTCACCCCTGGGATCTCTTCTGTGTCCCTGCTAGACAGAGGCACAGTAAACTAATCTTAAAGGGTCCCTTCTGTGACCTACTTTACAGAGGCACAGTAGGCTAATCTAATAAGGAGACGGAAGCCAAATACACTCTGGCTAGGCTTATAATTGCCCTAGGGCAGATAGCCTAGTATCTACCTATGAACCTATGAAGTAACAAAAAAAGAAAAAGAAAAAAAATGGATCCCTTCACATTTTTGGCCTTTATGTTTGCTTGGAGTTTGGCATTGTGCACCAATGGCAAGTGATGGCAAGAGTGGTTACCTTCACTCAATGCCACTTAAACATACTGTGCTACATTAACACACAGTAACATATGGTGAATGTAGTATAAAGAATAATTTCATTGCATTATTATTACTTATTTAAAAGTATTAAATACACCTGGATTCAAACCCTGTACCATTAGGGCTCAAAAAGAAATGTGTCAATGCATTTACACCTACTGCCACAGAGTCAGCTAAGCCACAGGTGTGCTTCATGCCCTCAATTCTGAGAATTCTCAGACTTTTAGCAATGAGGTCTGCATTTGTGCACTGTTTAACTATGCAGAAAAAGCAATGGAAATGTGTATCTCATATGCACAAACACTTTGCCAACCATTGCGCAAACCCACTGTTCAGCACTGCACTATTTGAAGTGGACAATAACATGTATTACTTCTGCTTACTGTCCATTTAGCATTTATAACATGAAACTATATGTGGAAACACAAACAAAATAAAGGCACCTATTTGAGAAAAAGACATCTTTTCAATGCAGCCATCTGTTACCTTCCTCATGCACTGTAACTTTTGTCTCTCAGTACTTGTTCACAAATATATCAACTACACTACATAAATAAATAAGTAAATAAACAAATAAATAACAAATATCTTATATACAATGCACATCTTTAGAATGACAATACTTATTCAGATTTTCCAATTCTTGTAGTAATGTGGACATTTGTTTGTGTATAGTTTGTAAAGCTGTCTCTCAAAGTATACCTGCACATTGGAATCACAACCATCAAATACTACACATTGCGCACTCATCAGTCTGGTAATATGCAGAACTTTAATATCTTGACAGTTGGACATGGATAGCTATCCATTTCATGCTGGCCTCCCAACATCTCTTCAACATCCAGTACTGATGTCATCCACTATAAGTTGTCCTGCAGTCTTGTAAAAGTCAGACGTGTACCATGTTACTTGTGTAAAATGCAAAGTTCTCTAGTATGTATATATTAGATAGGTAAGGGTTTTGTTCTCACTGTAGTCAACTGGGAATTGAGTGTGTGTGTGTGTGTGTGTGTGTGTGTGTGTGTGTGTGTGTGTGTGTGTGTGTGTGTGTGTGTGTGTGTGTGTGTGTGTGTGCCCTTGCTTGACATGAGAGACAGCATTTTACACCAGAATGTGGGACACTGCTATTACCATCTTCCTCTCACCTGACTCTGCTGATGTCATCAGCTGTAGCTGATTTGTGAATGTGTAGTATTCCCATTAGGGCAGGGTCAGAGACTGGTTGGTAGGCCAGGCAAAAGTCACCTCATCCTGTACGATGCAGATTACAGTGACAGGGCTTTCATTCTATCCACATACATCATGGCATGGTTTGTAGGCTCTGTAATTTCTTGTTCAGAAACCCCTGTTGTCTTTCCTGCTGCTGCAGGTGTCTGGTGAGGTGTATGCAAAGGGGACCATTATACTCTGTCAGTGTTCTGATGAGGCTTGAGTACAGTGCTATTATAACATCCTCAGATCTGGATACGATGGCCTGACATATGATGTGCACTACATAGTCTTTCCATACCACTGTGGAAACTTGGTGGTCAAAGTTCAGATTGCTATCTACATGTGTTCCCAGGTTTTGCACCACTGAGTTTGAGCATAGGGTGAGTGTTGTCAATGCTTTAATTAGTGCAGAATTCCACTTTGCAGAAGGCAAAAATAATGCCATTTTGCATTTATTTGCAGAACATGTGTCTTCTCTCTCTCTCTCTCTCTCACTCTTTCTCTTTCCCTTTTACACACCATGTGGTACATTGGCAATGAGCACCTTTCAGCACTTATTTCTGTAGCAGATATGGGTTTATAGGCTCAAGTTGCTAGCCCAAGGCGCAACCCTCATCAGAGGGTGCACCACAAACACTCACACAACACACTCACACCTAGGGCCAATTTAGTGCTGAATCCACCTACTGCATCTCTTTGGAATGTGGGGGGAAGGACTCAAGCACCTGAAGGAAACCCATACGAATGCATGGAGGATATGCAGACTCCACACAGAAGGCACCCCAGCTATGTGGCTTTGGCAAGAATCATTTGTTTGTGTTAGCCCCTCCTGTAATATTTTGAATTATCTTCTGTTTCTTCTTTCTCCCTTTCCTTTCAAATAAATAAATAAATAACTAACTAAATAAATAAATAAATAAATTCTAAGCTTGTTTCCTGCCTTTGCTGTAACTAGTGTAGTCCAGATACAGAGTTGCTGTAACCAGGACTGTCTGTAAGCTTCTGAGCCCCCAAAGCCTTTCTGTGTTGGAGGGAAGTGGTAAGCACTAGGTAGCCTATCTACCACAAGAGTGGTTTCTTTCCCAGAAAAAAGCCTATGTTTGTTTCCCAACTTTTAGTCTAGATACAGATTTGCTGTATCCAGGACTGTTTGTAAGCTTCTAATCCCCCAAGCCTTAGCCTTCTAGCTTATCAGTGGGAGTGGTAAGCACTAGGTAGCCTATCTACCACAAGAGTGGTTTCTGGCCCATAAATTGTAGTTTATTGGCCGTTTGGGCAGTTTTTCCATCTCTTTCAACTTTCTGGTTTAAAAGCCTGCATTTGCCCTTGTTTCCCACCTTTCCTGTAACTAGTCTAGTCCAGATACAGGTTTGCTGTATCCAGAACTGTTTGTAAGCTTCTGAGACCCCCAAGCCTTTTTGTGTTGGAGGGAAGCATTCTAGCTTATCAGTGGGAGTGATAAGCACTATGTAGCCTACCTACCAGAAGACCCAGGTACTGATTCTTCGTTTTAGCACTTGAATTTGCTTATTCGTGCTCAGCACTTGTTCAGAACTTTTTAGCACTAAATAAGCTACAAATTACTACGGCACTCAACCTTCCTCTTTACCTAGAGGAAGACAGCTTTTGTACTTACTTTCCTCACCTGCTTAGAGAAAAACAGCTCTTATACTCACTTTCCTCACTTGTCTAAAGAAAAGTAGTTTTTATTCAGGCATGTCCAAGGGTCATCTCCCAGTATTCTCTCCTGTCTATCTGATGAATCTGGGCATCTTGGGGCAATGTAGCAATTGCCTCATATACACAGACAACCCTCTCCTCCTACCACCCAACACCACAACCTGTGAGAGATGCAATTATCTAACCAAACTGGATTTAAAGCTCTCTCCAACCAAGACTGAACTTGACAGTCAAGAAGAGAGGGTAAACACTCAGACCATACCACACTCATCACATAGTCCCAATAAACCTACACCACCAAAATCCACACATAGAAACGCAAAAACATTCTCAGAGGCTCTCAATAATCTGCTCAAGCAACAGAGACATCCAAAGCAGAAATGCAAGCAACCTCCACCCCCCGCAACACAACCCAAATGACAAATAGCCCACAGACTCAGTGTGCCACTCATGCACAACCCATAAGGCAAAACAACGTACCCAATACACTAGTCATAGGTGACTCCATAGTCAGGCACACTGATGTCCCACTCACCAGGCTAAACAAGGAGAAGGTTGCTGTCAGCTGTCTGTCAGGTGCAAGGATCCACCACATAACCCATGCACTCAGTTCACTCCACAAGAAGTACAAATATGACTCTGTCATTGTCCATGTTGGTGTGAATGACCTGAGACGTACCTCCCTGGACTAAATGAAAAGAGACATGAAAGAGCTCTCCGACTTGTAGCCCAGGCAGGTATGACCCTAGCCCTGAGTAGCATCCTGCCATCACCCAGAATGATACCACAGTACAAGGACAAAATTATAAACTTCAACAATTGGTTAAGCTTCTGGTGTCATTCTAAGGGGGTCCAGTATCTGTCTGCCTGGGACGACATGGTCAACAGACCATGATGCTTTGCCAGAGATGGCATGCACCTGTCACCACTGGGATTCTGGATACCGGCTAAGGCTCTTGCTGCCCCTATAGTGCATTTTTTAGGCAAGGTTTAAATGACAAATTCACCACTATAACAGGAACAGGCAAGCAAAAACTCAGGGTAATGCTACTCAATGCTAGAAGTCTAAACCTCAAAATGCACTCCCTCGAGGCACTCTTTAAAATGGAGAACATCAATATCTGTGCAGTGACTGAGACCTGGTTCAAGGCTCCAGAGAGCACCCCTGCATTACCAGACTATAACTCATACCACATTTTTTGACCACCTAACCTGGACCGGAACACTAGAGGCAGAGGTGTGTCCATATTCATTAAGGATATCCACACCTCCAGGCTAGTTGCTCAGCATAATGCATCCGAGGTTATCCAAGTGCAACTAACTCTGGGCAAAACTGCAGTCCAAATTGTAGCTTGCTATAGATCCTCTGCATGCCCCAGGATTCCCACTCCTCTTTTCTTGATAAACTGGAAAATATTAGGGTTCAACTAAACATCCTAATAATGGGTGATTTCAACTACCCCACCATTAACTGGGAAAACTACTCATGCACCAACTCCTTTGCTCAATGTTTTCTGGAATTCCTAAATTCCAATGCCCTGGATCAACTTATCCACACCCCCCACCAGGGGCAACAATATCCTAGATCTAGTCATTACCAACATGAGTGACCAGTGCTCCACACCTGAAGTTAACTCCTCGTTGGTCAGATCTGACCATAAGCTAATCACCGTAGATATCCACATCCAGCCCCCACATCCCATTAAGGAAATCATGGTAAAAAATTTTTCCAAAGCCAACTTCATGCTTCTTAAGACAGAATTGTTGAACTTCATGACACCCATGCAGATGGACAATACAGTTATGACTGCTGAATCCTACACAGATGCACTCTATAAGCACTTACACGAGTGCATGGATCGTGCTATCCCAAACAGAACCAAAATGCTATCCTCTAAAAAGAGGAAATCAATCTGGCAGCCCCTTGCCATAAACAAATTCTACAACAGAAGGAAGAAACTTTTGCAAAAGAGAGTAAAATCCCATGAGTGGTGGCGTTCCCTAGTCAGCCTCAGTAAGAAGCTGAGATCCATTATAAAATCCTGCAAAGCTAGCTGTGAAAACAAAATCACCACTTATTCTACAGACAACCACAAACCATTCTATAGCTATGTCAAGAATCTCAATGACAACACTCAGATTTACTCTGAGTTGCAGCACAACAGCATGAAAATTACAGAACCAACTGAGATTGCCAACATCTTGGCAGATAGGTTCAGTGCGAACTTCACCCCCTCTCATCCACTATAGGGCCCATATCTATACAGGAAGAATGCAGAGTCCCTGAAATGACAACTGTGCAGGTAAAAGCTGCACTCTCTACAGCCAAAAACACAGCATCCATGGGACTGGACGACATACCAGGCTGTGTTTTACAGAACTTCAGAACGAACTGGCTCCCCACCTAAACACCATGTTCAATCATAGTCTCACATCAGGCTTTGTGCCCACTGAATGGCACACAGCAACAGTTATCCCACTCTACAAAGGGGGAGCCACCACTGATCCCGGGAACTATCACCCTTTTAGCCTGATGAGCCTGGTCTGTAAGGCCATGGAATGTATTATCATGGATCTCATAAACAAAGACACTGGTAACCTCCAAACTCTGGACCCCATCCAGTTCGGGTCTGTGAAAGACAGATCATGCCTCCTAAACCTGATCAACTTCTTTGAAGCAGTCACCAAAGCTGTAGATGAGGGTAAGGTGGTTCACACAGCCTATCTTGATCTCGCCAAGGCTTTTGACACCATCTCCTATTCTGGAATTATAGCTAAACTCACTAAACTATGTATACATCCCTATGCCACAAGATGGGTTGCCAATTGGCTGACTGACAGAACCCACACTGTAAAAGTTGCAGACTCAAAATCTGACTTCAAACCAGTGACAAGTGGAGTACCACAGGGTCAGTCCTAGGACCTCTCCTGTTTGGTATCTACTTCTCTGAAGTACTGGCTAACACAGAAGACCTTTGGCTAATGAAGTTTGCAGAGGGCTGCAAACTAGGAGCCATAGTTGAGTCCCCAAATGATGTGGACATCCTACAGAAGGGCCTCACTCAGACAGATGCCTAGTGTCAGAGCCATGGCCTCAAGCTGAAAGGCAAAAATTGCATTGTCATCCCCTTTGGTAAAAGCTCTGTACCCATGAACTACCACATAGGTGGCAGTCTACTTAATGCCAAATGTGTGATAAGAGACCTGGGGACCCAGGTGGACAGTAGTCCCTTCTTTGATAATCACATCACCACAGTAGTCAGGAAATCCTTTTATGTGGCACACCTCATCACAAAAGGGTTCTCATCTAAGAAAAAAGAGTTCATTGTACCCCTCTACTCGACACTCATTAGAACCATTATAGAGTACAATGCCCCTTTTGGAATGTACCTCACAAGACATCTCCAGCAGCTGGAAAGGCCACTGAAGTACCTCACAAAGAGGATTACTGGCCTCAAACAGATGCCCTACACTGACCATCTCAAAAAACTCCACCTTTACTCCGTAGCATATTGCCTACTCTGAGGTGATCTCTGCGTAACATAAAAAACTATGTCAAACCCAGGGCTATTGGACATGCTACACCTAAAGAAATCCCAATCCCTCCAAGTTACACACTATAGGGACCTAAACTTCATCACCACAATAAACAGGACATGCTGGAGGGATAGATTCCTGTCCCAGAGACTTCCCATACTCTGTAACAAGCTACACATCTATGTCAAGCAAAGTTCCACATTAGCACACTTCAAGAAAACTCTTGATAAGTGGATGGGAAATAGGAAATACACCACAGGGATCACTTTGGTGGCTCTGCTCCACAGGGGCACAGGAAAATAACTTTCTTGGGTGGCGTAAGCCAGGGAACCTTGTTGGCTAGGCTTACTTAGGCCCTTGGACCGATAGCCTAGTACCTACCTATGAACCTATGAACCTATGTCAACATCACTGGTGGACTCGATTGCATATATAATGATGCATGTATAGACACATCCTGACTCTCCTCATCTGTGAGGTAGACCAACATGCAATCACAGACCTTTTCTAAATGGACACTAGTAATATCCCGGCTGTGTGCAACAGACGTGTGAGTTGTTAATGCTATATCCATGTCTGTTACATCTGTTAGATATCATCAAAAAGGTCATTCAGGCATGCATGATGATAACACTATCATCCTGTACAACTTGACCAGGCCATGGCATTTGACAGAAATCCACACTGAGGTCTTCACTCAAACACTGTCAGATGTGGCCATAAACACCTATATCACCAATGTGGTAGACCACTGGATTACATATGTGGCATCTAAATATGTTGAAATGTATGAAGTGATCTATATCTCTAGTTCAGTGATCAAGTCCATACATCATGGCTATATGCTAGGCTGTTTCCTGTCAATTATTTAAATCACAGATGTCAAGAATTATATACACATCCTGTGTCCAAACAGCTGTCTGGAGGACTACAGATTGTGGGCCGTCATTGACTCCAGCTGTGATATCAATATAATATAGGCAGTATCAAAACACACTAAAGATTAGTGCCACAGCCATGACAACATGTGATATGAAACCAAAACATGGGGGGATTTGTTACCTTATGAAAATAAACACACAACCCAAGGATAATAGAGGCATCACACTGTATAAGCAGACCAAGGGGTATGTGACCTGTGTCCTGAAGTAGATGGTATGTGGAACATCCACCAGCACGTGGCCACAGTAGTGACTACTTCCTTGTGTGTAACACAACTACCAAGTAGGTGCAGGGCATCTACATCAAAGGAGATAATACCTCCATAGGTCACAACCTTCATCACACCAATAACTGAGAACAATGCAGTTTTGTTCATGTACCTCTACACATCTTCCAGTGATATGCAACTGAAATGTATCATGTTTGCTACACTGAGCGGTCACACATCATATCAGTCACATCTCGGCATTCTTTTTGTTGCATAAACATTGCTGTCTGATGGTGCGGAACCTCCATCAAGGTGTCATACCAGATGCATGTGTGATACCGGTTCCAGTGATGCACACAGTACATACATAGCTGTTTGACAACATTGATGGCATGGGTTACATTCATTGCATTGTAGATTGTGATATATATATATATATATATATATATATATATATATATATATATATATATATATAAGACCGAAAACCCATAATACCAATGCCCATAATCCCGAGACTAGATACCTGAAAGACAAGAAGACTGGAAGACCAGAAGCAAGAAATTTAAAATCCTGAGCACTACACTAAACATACACGACACACATACACATACACACACCATCACCCAAAACACAAACACACAAACCTACACTACATACAAGTAGGGGGGCAAGCCACCCTGCACCCCCCATGTGGGGGGCAGCACCCCTCACACCTCCCCTACTTAAATATTCTGACTCCAAGGTCGCACTACACAGACAAACACATGAAAACACAACCATGCACCTACATTCCTCTCACACACACACATCACAGTCACAACACACACTTACACACACACTAAAGCCCCTAACCAACACACTCAAACATAGATACTTACCTGACCTTCCACCAATCCATTCACAAATCACAACACCAGAAGCACTACTTCAGGACAGCAGGCTTGATTGCCCTCATGGATTGCGGACATGTCATGATGGTTGTACAAGTGTGTTCATGCAGAACCATCTAAGATCACTCAGAATCACATATGTTATGTCAGAGACATGGAAATTCTGGTGGTATTATTCTGATATTGTACATGATTGTACATACTTCTGTTTACTGTTATCCATGAGCCTGTAACTGTGTCCCACTTGCTGGTGACCTCTGCTGAAATTACAGCCATGTTCAGGCAAATCAGATTGCACAGCTTCACAATATGCACCCAATCCCAATTGTGTATAACATCCCCTGATAAATCTCCTCTCCATTGTTCATGTCAGGATGCTTATATCATAAAGACATCTTCTCCATTGTTATGTCACCTTGTCTGACAGTCACATAATATACATTTTTACTATGCAGTCCATACTGTACCATGTCAATATGTAATTAGTGCTCCTGCTACAACAGTCTTCCATTTACATGTCTACATCTGCCGTACATTACAATGTTTTACCTGCCCTCTTTTCATGTGTTCATTCCTGCATTTCATTTGTGTGTCCCTATTTAATACATACACTTCCCCTGAGTGTTTATTTTACAGGGCAGTCCATGTACCCTAACTGTTCATTTACACAACTTTTATACAGAATGCCTGGGATGGGATTCTACAATACTCTGCACTGTATACACTGTCCTGTAATGTGTTTGGACCATATACATTGCTATATGCTAAACCCTGATAATGATTGTGGCATACTTAGCAATCCCACTAACCTATTTTGCTGAGGTAAACAGGTTTGCTTTCTGTGTTACTTTACATGGTTTCCTGGATGACGACACTGTTGCCATCCATGAAACCACACTTGTTTACATTTAAACACAGAGTCTGACATGAATATGTAATTACTGTTGCTGATCACAGTGCAAACACATAAACTCTGTTCTGTATGGTCTTTGATTGAAACCTACACGGAGTTTATTGAATCCTTCCAATAGTTATTTTGGTAGTAAAGTTGAATTATTAGAGTAATTTTTTTTTTTTGAGACAGGTTGCAATAAAATCTTTTGATGACATAAAAAAAGCGGTGCTAGCAAAGAGGAAAATGAGATATTGTTGAATTTTATTTAGTGATGGTGCATTATTTACACAAAATACAATGTTTTTGATGGAATATTTTCTTCTGTTATAAATGGATAATATAACATTGATTCTAATGCTATAAAATGCATTGTGAAACATAACTCGAAAATTTTTGTGGGAAATACTGATATCATAGGTGGCATTCTTTGGTTTTTAATAAGAATAGGGTCAGTTTAAAGATTCTTTTAGAACAAATTGGTTCAGTTAAGTTTTTATTGACAAAAAATGAAAAAGAATATTTAATTGTAATGGTATAAGTTTTATAGACATATTTTGGAATGTCCAAATATTATTAGCTTTCATTTTAACACTTCTTACTGGGTGTGGAAATATTTTACAACTGTAAAAAATTCAATTCTGTTTTATCTTGCAATATGTTTTCTGTGTGGATGTTATTATGTAACTATAACTACTTATGTGTTATGTAAAATAATTTATGAGATTGTTTTGCAAACCAAGAGCAAAGACCGAAATAACGCCTTTTTCAAACACACTAAGTATTGTAATTCCTGTAAAATATATTTATTCCCTGTAATGTTCAGCATTGATTTCAATATGAGGAATAGTGATCATGAGACAAAGCTGAAAAATTTAGAACTTAGCTGGCAATTACTGTTGAATGCAATAGAATTTCCTGATTTAAATAATAACTTGTGTATAAAATGTGAGCTGAAGATTACACTTCTGTATTGTGTGAAGTAATTTTATGGGTGACTGTGGTGGTTAGCATTGTTACCTCACAGCAAGAGTTTCTCCAGTTTGATTCTAGGCTGGGGTGCCTTCTGTGTGGAGTATGCACGTCTTCCCTGCAGTTGCGTGGGCTTCCTCCTGGTGCTCTGGTTTCCTCCCATGTTCCAGAGAAATGCAGTAGGTGGATTGGACTTTCTCAAATTGGCCCTAGGTGTGAATGTGTGTATGTGTGTCCCTTCTGTGAAGGTTGGGCACTGGGCTGGCAAATCGACACCCTAAAACCTAAACTGCCAATCGTTCTGTGGACAGATGATCTACTGTGGCAACCCCTAACAGTAGTACCCGAAAGACAAACAAGATTGTGTGCAGTAATTGTATGTTACTTTTGTGATATGCAATTAATATTTTTTTAAGATGAGTGAACTTTAGGTGAATCATTCATGATATATGTCTGACTGTTTTTGGTATGTATTTAAACATGATTGTTTTTTAACATGGTTGTTCTGAAGAAGTCTCAAGTGAATTAAAAGGGCACAAAAGCATTTAGCCAAATAATATGACTTTCATTGGTTATTGCTACGATGGTTGCATTTATCCAGCCTTGACATCTTATGATCTGCTGAAATTACAGCCATGTTCAGGCAAATCAGATTGCACAGCTTCACAATATGCACCCAATCCCAATTGTGTATAACATCCCCTGATAAATGTCCTCTCCATTGTTCATGTCAGGATGCTTATATCATAAAGACATCTTTTCCATTGTTATGTCACCTTGTCTGACAGTCACATAATATACATTTTTACTATGCAGTCCATACTGTACCATGTCAATATGTAATTAGTGCTCCTGCTACAACAGTCTTCCATTTACATGTCTACATCTGCTGTACATTACAATGTTTTACCTGCCCTCTTTTCATGTGTTCATTCCTGCAATTCATTTGTGTGTCCCTATTTAATACACACACTTCCCCTGAGTGTTTATTTTACAGGGCAGTCCATGTACTCTAACTGATCATTTACACAACTTTTATACAGAATGCCTTGGATGGGATTCTACAATACTCTGCACTGTATACACTGTCCTGTAATGTGCTTGGACCATATACATTGCTATATGCTAAACCCTGATAATGATTGTGGCATACTGAGCAATCCCGCTAACCTATTTTGCTGAGGTAAACAGGTTTGCTTTCTGTGTTACTTTAATTGGTTTCCTGGCTGACGACACTGTTGCCATCCATGAAACCACACTTGTTTACATTTAAACACAGAGTCTGACATGAATATGTAATTACTGTTGCTGATCACAGTGCAAACACATAAACTCTGTTCTGTTTGGTCTTTGATCGAAACCTACACGGAGTTTATTGAATCCTTCCAATAGTTATTTTGGTAGTAAAGTTGAATTATTAGAGTCATTTTTTTTTTTGAGACAGGTTGCAATAAAATCTTTTGATGACATAAAAAAAGAGGTGCTAGCAAAGAGGAAAATGAGATATTGTTGAATTTTATTTAGTGATGGTGCATTATTTACACAAAATACAATGTTTTTGATGGAATATTTTCTTCTGTTATAAATGGATAATATAACATTGATTCTAACTGTTTCAAAGCGTACCAATAGACCACAAACTAGAGAAAAATACAAAGTACTAAGCAGTTGAACATTCCCAAAGCTGATTTATTCACCAACAATAGCGTAAGCAAAGTACAAACTAAGCTTTCGGTGAGCTCAGTGTCTCACCTTCATCAGACAACATTTACAAGCCAGCTAGCGTAATTTATATACTAAATTCTTAATTGATTAATTACATTCAGTTGTGCAAAGACCTATTCAATTAAAAAGAATATATACATATATCTCATATTTTAAAAACCATCTTAAGGACCATCCTTTAATAACTGATTAAAACATTTCAACAAACAATATTCTAATTTACAATATTAAGTAAACACTTATAAAAACCATTTATAAAAACTTCTTAAAAACCATATTGTATCAAGAAAACTTTATACTTAGTGAGCTTAGAATTTATCTTACTCAATTGTCCCACACTACTTTAAAATCAAAACAACATTTACACATGTTTATAATATATGTGTGTAACACATGTAAAATGATAGAACTACAATAATGTTCTATCAAAAAACTATTTTAATTAAAAAACAAATAAATTACTTACACATACCTTGAAAGAAAATAAGCCTATAAGCCTAAAAGTTAAATACCCTAGGCTTATGGTACTTTAAATAAGCCTTATACCTTCTTGCTGCTAAAATAGTTTCATCTTCAGATAAGCAGGTAACCCCTAAAATACTCATCTTTTATTAGATAACAATTTCAAAACAGGAGCAATAGAGACATACTCATTTAAGCCTGGGCTAATATATGCCCATGTGCGTAGCTGCCAATAAAGTTCATTTACTTCTAAATAAACCTGCCAAGGACCACCTAATTGTCAACAAATGACTTTCCTAAAACTGTGAATTTAAAACAATGTCCTGGACAGGCATTAATATGCCTGGCAAGGGCATTGTTAGCATCCTGTTTGGCTATAGCGTGGGTGTGCTCATAAATGCGCTGTCTAAATTTTCTTTTCGTTTTTCCAATATAAAATGCAGTACATTTTTGACACACAGGGCCTGCTTGAATCAAAATCTAAGATTCTAACTCAACGTTCTGTAGGAACAAGGAAATGTGGTGCTTGCAACCAATGCAAGCACATTCTTACTGACTTAAAGGTTAGAATTAGAGACACAGAATACAAAATAATGGGGAAATTTAGCTGTGAGTCCATTGGAGTGGTTTATGTGGCTGTGTGTCAAAAATGTACTGCATTTTATATTGGAAAAACGAAAAGAAAATTTAGACAGCGCATTTATGAGCACACCCACGCTATAGCCAAACAGGATGCTAACAATGCCCTTGCCAGGCATATTAATGCCTGTCCAGGACATTGTTTTAAATTCACAGTTTTAGGAAAGTCATTTGTTGACAATTAGGTGGTCCTTGGCAGGTTTATTTAGAAGTAAATGAACTTTATTGGCAGCTACGCACATGGGCATATATTAGCCCAGGCTTAAATGAGTATGTCTCTATTGCTCCTGTTTTGAAATTGTTATCTAATAAAAGATCAGTATTTTAGGGGTTACCTGCTTATCTGAAGATGAAACTATTTTAGCAGCAAGAAGGTATAAGGCTTATTTAAAGTACCATAAGCCTAGGGTATTTAACTTTTAGGCTTATAGGCTTATTTTCTTTCAAGGTATGTGTAAGTAATTTATTTGTTTTTTAATTAAAATAGTTTTTTGATAGAACATTATTGTAGTTCTATCATTTTACATGTGTTACACACATATTATAAACATGTGTAAATGTTGTTTTGATTTTAAAGTAGTGTGGGACAATTGAGTAAGATAAATTCTAAGCTCACTAAGTATAAAGTTTTCTTGATACAATATGGTTTTTAAGAAGTTTTTATAAATGGTTTTTATAAGTGTTTACTTAATATTGTAAATTAGAATATTGTTTGTTGAAATGTTTTAATCAGTTATTAAAGGATGGTCCTTAAGATGGTTTTTAAAATATGAGATATATGTATATATTCTTTTTAATTGAATAGGTCTTTGCACAACTGAATGTAATTAATCAATTAAGAATTTAGTATATAAATTACGCTAGCTGGCTTGTAAATGTTGTCTGATGAAGGTGAGACACTGAGCTCACCGAAAGCTTATTTTGTACTTTGCTTACGCTATTGTTGGTGAATAAATCGGCTTTGGGAGTGTTCAACTGCTTAGTACTTTGTATTTTTCTCTAACATTGATTCTAATGCTATAAAATGCATTGTGAAACATAACTCGAAATTTTTTGTGGGAAATACTGATATCATAGGTGGCATTCTTTAGTTTTTAATAAGAATAGGGTCAGTTTAAAGATTCTTTTAGAACAAAATGGTTCAGTTAAGTTTTTATTGACAAAAAATGAAAAAGAATATTTAATTGTAATGGTATAAGTTTTATAGACATATTTTGGAACGTCCAAATATTATTAGCTTTCATTTTAACACTTCTTACTGGGCGTGGAAATATTTTACAACTGTAAAAAATTCAATTCTGGTTTATCTTGCAATATGTTTTCTGTGTGGATGTTATTATGTAACTAAAACTACTTATGTGTTATGTAAAATAATTTATGAGATTGTTTTGCAAACCAAGAGCAAATACCGAAATAACGCCCTTTTCAAACACACTAAGTATTGTAATTCCTGTAAAATATATTTATTCCCTGTAATGTTCAGCATTGATTTCAATATGAGGAATAGTGATCATGAGACAAAGCTGAAAAATTTAGAACTTAGCTGGCAATTACTGTTGAATGCAATAGAATTTCCTGATTTAAATAATAAGTTGTGTATAAAATGTCAGCTGAAGATTACACTTCTGTATTGTGTGAAGTAATTTTATGGGTGACTGTGGTGGTTAGCATTGCTACCTCACAGCAAGAGGTTCTCCAGTTTGATTCTAGGCTGGGGTGCCTTCTGTGAGGAGTATGCACGTCTTCCCTGCAGTTGCGTGGGCTTCCTCCTGGTGCTCTGGTTTCCTCCCATATTCCAGAGAAATGCAGTAGGTGGATTGGACTTTCTCAAATTGGCCCTAGGTGTGAATGTATGTATGTGTGTCCCTTCTGTGAAGGTTGGGCACTGGGCTGGCAAATCGACACCCTAAAACCTAAACTGCCAATCGTTCTGTGGACAGATGATCTACTGTGGCAACCCCTAACAGTAGTACCCGAAAGACAAACAAGATTATGTGCAGTAATTGTATGTTACTTTTGTGATATGCAATTAATATTTTTTTAAGATGAGTGAACTTTAGGTGAATCATTCATGATATATGTCTGTCTGTTTTTGGTATGTATTTAAACATGATTGTTTTTTAACATGGTTGTTCTGAAGAAGTCTCAAGTGAATTAAAAGGGCACAAAAGCATTTAGCCAAATAATATATTTCTTGTTTTACTGTTTTCCAGCCTTGACATTCTTTGGTATTTGCATCTATGTCAGATGACAAAATAGGATAATAATTTGCTCATTGCAAATAGATAGAAAGTATTTGACATTTTAACACATCTTCTAAATCCAGTTGCTTTAACTCACTCATAGCTTGTAGCAGTGGAATTTCACACCTAATTTTACCTGTAGATTTTCATCTTGACAACTTTTGCCTGAGCTACTTTACTTTCATGACAGTTATGAAACATGCTTTTAAAAAATCAAAATATCTTCAGAGATGTAGCATGGTTGTGGTCCTTCTGTATACCCGACTAAACAAACACCAGTCCATCCACACAATATCGGAGCTAAAGTTATGTTATTGCTTACCCAGTCCAAGGAAAGTAATGCAGATATATTGTGTGACAACCTATATTTTATCTCTCTTTTCCCTAATATTTATATTGTTTCTCTGCTCTCCATCATTACTATTGCGTAGTCTCAGTTCCTCTCTTCCATTTTCTCCTTGCTACTAACCCATTCTCTCCCCTTAGCTCACCTGATTATTTTTTCAGTTTCATCATTTTCTCCCATGTTGTATACTTATCCTGCCATCAACCACTTGGATGCCCTGAGCTCTTATTATTTACCGTATCTTCTTCTACCTCTTGCGTTAGTATTACATGACATATATATCTCTAATTATTCCCATAATTAACAATTCTACTTATCTCTTAAACAACTTCTACATGTACCTCATCCCATAATTGTTTTCCAGCCATATTCTGTACTGCAACCTCTAACCATTCATTTTTTTAGCTAGACATTGAATGATATCATCAATTTGCTTCCGAATATATCTCTATGACTTTGTGATTTAACTTAAACTTTGCATAATATTTTTCTTAAACCTTGTAATATTGTTGCACACTGCATAATACTTTTCTTGTTTTTTTTTTTTTTTTCTAAAACCTTGTAATATTATCCTCATTTAGTATATTTTTGTCATGGCAGTTCAAATTTTTTATAGCTTTATTGCTGTACTGCTTTATTGTACTGGAACTTTTCTTTCTAGGCCTCTGCTGAAAACTGGTTATTTATGCTTAGATAGAATGTCCTGGTAATGAAATGGTAATTAATACATATAAAAATACATATGTGTAAATACAAAATCTTATTAATTTGTCATCCCAACATAAACCTGATTTTATACTAAACAAGAAATCAGACAAAAATTAATTTCTTTAACTGAAATTATTACCATTCACTCTCACTATCTCTGTAACAATAGTGGATAGACCATACTATTAATGTAACATTTGTTCATGCACATGTGGTCTTTAATTTGCTTCACAAAATTTTGTTGGTGTCATTCCATTTTTTGAGAATTTCACAGAAATTAGATAATTATACTCAGAAATAAGTGTAAATACTTGGAAAGTAGTGACAGATAGACACCAGGTATCACTAAGATGTTTTTTTTCCAGCATTATGTACGTTTTCATTTGATACCACAAAGTGGTATATATATATATATATATATATAGGGCCAACTCACTTTGCCTATGTATGTGGTTTGAGCATCTCATAAACAAAGTATGAATATGTGTGAGTCTGCATTGCAATAAAAGCTATCAATAAAGGCATTTACTGCAATTAAAGTTAACACTACAGCATTTAGTCTTTTAACATCAACACCGTTTCAGACTTATTAATCCATGCCCGCACTGAATTTCATAATACATAGAGAAGGGTACTGATTACAGAATGTCCTGAGACCAGTTATATGGGATAAGGGGAAGCTAACCTTGAAAAATAAACTTCTGTTTATATCTGAGGACTGCTTTCTTTCCAGGGGCTAGTGTGAGTGTAAGAAAAATACTATGCAGTGTCAGAATGAATTAGCATATATAAATGTATAAAAGTTCAGGATTCTATTACATGAATGGACTCTCTATTCAGGATGTTTGTGTTCATCCATGCCTGACAAAAGATTTTTCCATGCTGCTCAAAAATAAAGGTAGAGAATTCTTTCCTTTCAGCTCCAGGTACTGTTTTGCTTGCAAATGCTTATGAGTATTTCATGACAGAATAACACAACTAGTAAAATACAATAATTGCCTTGACTGTAGGCACTTTATAATAACATTGTTTCAAATAATTTTTGCTGATGTCTCATGTCTCCATATCCATCTGTGCCACTTGTGCTGTAATTATTTGCATTGCCCAAAAATGTAATATTGAACACTAAAACAAAATATACCCATTCTTGTTCAAGTTATTAACAGAAATATTAATGCATGACTTACATTCTTTTTTTTCATACAAATGCAACACATTTTCTTAATTACTGACTATAAAATGTTAGTTAGCGGCCACTCCAGACCCACGTGTTGAATGGGTCTATGAAATGCTGTTCCACAACTGCAAGGCAACACTGCCAAGGATATTTGTATAAATATATTTATGCATATTTGCATACTTTATTGATAAAATTGGTATAAATGTCTGCAAAGCAGACGTATTTGACACTTAAGTATCAGTGAGAAGTAAGCCTTCATTTAATTGCATAGTTTATTACGCAAACTCCTTCTTGCTCAGGTCATTAAAAGAAAAATTAACACAGCACATATTCAAAATTTGGCATGAAAAATAAAATATACTTTTTCACTTACTGATCGCCTTGTATGTGTAAGGAAACATTCCAGACCTTTGTGCTGAGTTGGACTATAAAATGTTGTTCTACATTTCTACTAATTGGATATTGCCTGATATAGTTACATAAACATGTTATTTGTGCATATTTGCATATTTTATAGTTAAACAAGAGCACATATGTGCAAAATGGTGATGGGTATATACCAGGTATCAGTGAAAAGATTTTCAAGATTATGTCAGCTTTCATTTGATAGCATCAAGTACCTTAGAGACTTCTGATATACGGCATTTAAAGGAATATAAATTGGCCTGAAAATAAATCATGTTTTCTCACTTACTGACAGTCCCATTTGTGCCTCTCCGATTCTCTCAGTGATCACTCCCCTACCCTTCTTCTAAGGAAATGCATTCACTCCTCCTGTAATGTCATTTTCAAACATATACGCAACAAAATAATTTTTCCCCTGCCATCTTAAATTCCCTACTTCAAAATTGCAACTGCTCACCTCTAAAATCACTCCTCTTAGACCAAGCTGTACAATATTTTAATGATACCTTCCTCAACATCCTTATTAACCTCGCTCCATGCAAGAAAAATTTGTTCCAAAGCCAAAAACCTACCTTGGATAACCAAATATGCTAAATCTCTTATTAAACACTACCACTAAATCTGCTTCTATTATTCAATATGCTGATGATGCTACTCTTATTTGCTCTGCTCCCAAACCCCAAGAACTCTAAGATAAACTGCAAAAGTTGTTTCTAGATATTGAAAATTATCTAGTCTGGACTGCTTATCAAACGTCCAAAACCTCAGAAAACCACACCGCTTGCAAACAACTAAGAAACCTAACTAAGAAGCAAATATTATCTGACAAAAAAATCTTATTTTCTAGCTTGTCAGCAAAAACACACAAATAACCCACAAAAATTTTGGCAAAACCTTAACTACCTCCTCAACCATGGCAAAACCTCTACCCCTGCACTATCTACAACAAATAGCCCTGAATGTATAGCATCCCAATTTAACTCTCATTTCATCACAACTGTCATCTCACTTTTAAACAACAACACATCTTACCAACCCCTTACAGTGCCTACCTCTACTAACTCTAAACCCAACTACTTCTCATTTAAACCCATAAAAACCTCTTATATCAAAAAACTCCTATCAAAACTAAAACCTACCTGTCTAGCAGCTGACTAACTCCCTAGTGACTTCTTAAAAACTGCTGCAAGCTCCATCGCCTATCTCGTATCTATCTTGATCAATCGTTCCATCGCAGAACAATATGTCCCCATACTACGGAAAATATCCCATATAAACCCCCTCCACAATGAAGGCCCATCTAAAGATGTCTCTAATTATCAGCCCATTGTCATTCTCTCACCCCTAGACAAAATCTTAGAGAAATGTATCCATAAGCAGCTCCTAGACCTCCTAACTACAAATAACCTCTTATCTAGTTCACACTACAGCTTCCGTCCAAAACACAGTACCTCCACAGCCCTCATAAGTTTCACTAACTACATCAATCTCCTCAAAAACAATGGACAACTAGTCTCTGCTATATTCCTTGATATGTCCAAAGCTTTTGATACAGTATCCCACCAACTACTACTCAACAATCTAGCCTCCTTCAATCTCAACTCTACAGCTCTCAACTGGTTCTTTAGCTACCTTACTAATCGACAACAGGCAACTAAATGAGATAATAAACTCTCCACATTCCTCTCAGTCTCTGTTGGGGTTCCTCAGGGTTCCATCCTTGGCCCTCTCCTTTTTATTATATTACAAAAATAGTTTAAACACTGCCACTAAATCTGCTTCTATTATTCAATATGCTGATGACGCTACTCTTATTTGCTCTGCTCCCACACCCCAAGAACTCTAAGATAAATGCAAAAGTCATTTCTAGATATTGAAAATTACTTAAATGAACTTCAGTTCATCCTAAACCCAAACAAAACAAAATTAATGATCTTCTCCAACAGGAAATCCAAAGCAAAACCACCTCCTCTCTCCATCTACTCCACTAATGGCACTATAATACAACCAGTTAACCAAACAAAACTACTTCGTGTCATGATAGACAACAACCTAACATTCAATAAACACATATTGACACATCAAACTTGGTGCTCTATATAGGGCCAAACCTTACCATACTCAAAATGCCAGACTAGCCACAGCCAGATCCCACCTCCTGTCTACTCTTCTCTACTGTTCTCAACTTTTCACTAACCTGCACAAGTATGATTTATATCTACTTGATTCCTGCTATAACAAAATAGCAAAATTTGCTGCTAATATACCCAACAGGACCCATCATTGCCTTGCTCTTCAAAAATTACACTGGCTTGAATTTTCCAGTCTGTTATTGCTCAATCAGATCACCAGTGCCCACTCTATTATTCACAAACTTGTAAACTGCCCTGCACTTTCCAACCTAGTGCAACTAAACACCAACCCCAGGACCCTTAGATCATCGGATAAGCTTATACTCAAGTTTATAAAGTCCCATAATTACTTTGGTGACTCTCTCTTCTCCTTCAAAGTAGCCAAACAGTGAAACCTATTACCCCAGAATATCTTAAAAAACACAGATCATCATAGGTTCAAAAAACTCCTAAAGGAATACCTTACTCAACAATGGCTTTGCTCCTGTAATATTCCTGGCTAGTTTCTCATGCCTTCGATCAAATGTTTTCTATTCTGCTATCTTCTTGTCTTCTACCGAATGAAAATGTCACAATGGTTTTTAGTTATATATCTAATGAGTTTCATGTTACTGTCTGTAATAAGGCTTAAGAAATGTAATGTTTTCTGTTTTACATTCACCTTTTTGTAAATTGTGATTGTTGGCAACTGTCAGACATTTTTGCATATTGTTTGCAAATGTTTTAAACATTTTTGTAATCTTTATTGTAGTATTGTTATAGAGCTTAGCTCCCCAGGTCTCCACTGAAAACGAGCTACTTGCCCAGCCAGACTCTACCCAGTTAACAAATGAAAAATAAAAATAAATAAAATAAACACAGGATCAAAATATGGTCCTTGATCTGACTTGGCCATCGGAATGGTATATCCCACTACTACCAAGTAGGCATAAGTATATCTTTTATGCATATTTGCAATTTTTTTTTTTTGCTGTAACAGTTAAAAATGTTTATAAATCAGCGGTAGTTAGACACCTGGTATCAAGTACGTTTTCCAGCATTATGTAATCTCCCATGTGATACCATGAAGTACCATTTAAAGTAATTCTGGATCAAGTTATGAAAAGAAACAATAACATGACATACAGTCATAATTTAGCTTGAAGTTATATAATATTGTCTAAGTACTGACCACACCACTTGAATCAAGAGAAATTTCTGAAAAGTTAGTTCACTGTGTCTGCCAAACTTGCTACAGCTATCTTACTTCATTAACTCAATCCTCCCAGTATATATTGGCAAGCTATATAACACAGTAATACACACCCCCTTTTCACTTCTAACATAAGAGTGTGTGTAAGTATATATCTATATCTATATATCTATCTATCTAGGCTCTATTCAATGCATCTAAAACAAAGTTGGATGACTGATTTTAGCTGTGCCCCAATACATCTAATAGAAGAGCAATTAAGCATTTTGAACAGATGAACGGTGCTGGCTTTGTCTTATATGAGATTGTGGAATATGCCCATTCCCCATTATTGAGCAATCCAGTAGGGGGTGTATATAAAGTAAGGGGGGTGAGGGTGCAGCCTACCACATGTGCAGTGCAAGGTGTGTATCTGTGTTCTTGTGTGTGGTGGTTGAGTATAAATATATGTAGTCTGGGGTTTTGTATAGTGTGTGTGAGTGCAGCACATATACATGTGCATGTGTGCATGCTTGTGTGTGTGTGTGTGTGTGTGTGTGTGTGTGTGTGTGTGTGTGTGTGTGTGTGTGTGTGTATGTATGTTTTTGTGTTTGTGTGTGCACACGCACGCAAGTGTGTGTGTGTTTGTGCGCGTGCGTGCGAGCGCCAGCGAGAGTGTGTATGGTGTATTTATGTTTTTGTGTGCGTGAGTGTGTGTGTGTGTGTGTGTGTGTGTGTGTGTGTGTGTGTGTGTGTGTGTGTGTGTGTGTGTGTGTGTGTGTGTGTGTGTGTGTGCACATGCATGTGTGTGCATGTGTATGGTGTATGTATTTTTTTTTGTGTGTATGTGTGTGTGCATATGAGTGTATTTCATCTGAATCTGCAGTGTGTGGGATATTTTGAATGTGAAATTAGTTTCTTTGTTGAATTAGATGCAAACACACATACACATATATTCATCTTCTTCTTTTTCTTTCGGCTGCTCCCGTCAGGGGTCGCCACAGCAGATCAACTGTTTTTATTTCTTCCTGTCCTCTGCATCTTGCTCTGTCACACCAACCACCTGCATGTCCTCTCTCACTACATCCATAAACCTTATCTTGGGCCTTCCTCTTTTCCTGTTACCTGGCAGCTTCATCCTTAGCATCTTTTTCCCAATATACTCTGCATCCCTCTTCAGCACATGTCCATGCAGCTATTATTACCCATGAAAAACGGAAACACTTTAACCTCCTTTAGCTATATGTGCATCTGCATTGCAGAATATTCATGAGCCTGCTGCATCAATAATATATGTGCCGATGGAGACAGAGCCTGAATGGCTAACTGAAAGTAGCAGTATTTTAGAGCTCCATATAACTAGTTAAATGTTTGTTTGTTTGTCTTTTGACTTTTTCCCGGTAAGGGGTTGCCACAGCGGGACTGCGGTCCAATAATGATTGGCAGTAGATTTCTTTTTTTCTTTTTTTTTTTTTTTTGTTACAAAATGCTGAGGTGCCAGCTCGACACCCAACCTTCAACAAAGGCATGCCCATTTACGCACGCATGTCTTTCGAATGCTACCCAACCACAGGGAGGACATGCAGACTCCACACAGAAGGCACTCCCAAGCCAAGCCGAGAATCAAACAGGAGAACCTCTTGCTGTGAGGTAACAATGCTACTGCTGTACCACCATGGCAGATTCCATATAACTAGCTAAATAAGAGATGAAAAATATTCTTTTTTTTTTCTTCAAAGTATAAAATCTTATAGATAAAGGACTATCTGTGTCTTTCGGCTTTTCCAGGTTAGGGGACGCCACAGTGGAACTCCGGTCCGCTAATGATTGGCAGTAGATTTTTACGTACTGGCTGGCCGGGCCTAATGCACAACCTTCAACGAAGGAACGCCCATTCACGCATGTCGCTACACAGAAGACGCTCTAACTGAGAATTGAACGGGCAACATCTAAAGGACTAATTTACATAATTAGAAACTTTGGTGAAGCTTTCCAAATTATTTCCTGTCAAAAAGCTTGGAGATATATTCACTTGTTAAAATGAGCAACTCAAGGAATTCTCACCAGGATGCTGCCTTAAAGAAGGAACTACAACAGATGGTATCTACCCTGTAGGAGTTGTCTTTGAAGATGGATGATTTTAAAGAGAACCTAGAAAATCTTAAAACAAGCAGTCAAAAACAAGCTGACACCCTCAAGGAAATGCTACAACACCAGACAAGGATAACAGGTATAGAGGTTTCTCTAAATGACTTAGAAAGCAGACTTAAGGAAGAGGAAACACAGAAAGAACTGCTTCTTAAACAAAACACTTGGTTGGTTAATAAAGTAGATAACTTAGAAAATAGGGAGAGGAGAAATAACATCAAGATTTTTGGATTGCCTGAAAACACAGAAGGTGAGGATATTATTTCTTTTTTATCAAGCTGGATCCCTGACTTTTTAAATTTAAAAGAAGGATTTTCCTTTGGCATTGAAAGGGTGCACAGAGCTCTTGGGAAACCTGTCACTAACTCAAACTCTCCTCCTAGGTCAATAATTATCAAATTTCTTTCATACTTGGACAAGGAACTGATTTTAAGATCTGTTTGGAGGAAGGCACCTCTAAAATATAAACAGAGCCTGATAAGATTTGATAACGACTATTCATCTAAAATAATGGAACAAGGGAAAAAGGTGTGGCCAATGATAATGGTTCTGAAACAAAATAACATCAAGGCACAACTTGAATATCCAGCTAAGATAAGAATACTGTATGCCAATGAGATGAGGACTTTTACTGACTTAGAGGATGTCTCTTCATTTATTAAAACTAATAATGTGATCACTTTACCAGAAGATATGGATTGGATGTCACCTTCTCTCAAGAGAACAAAAGAAACAAATGTCTGGACAGATCTCAAAAAGAAGAAGCAAAAGACTGATACTGTTACAGCCAAATCTTTCAAAGCATCTACTAGGATATGAATTGTTTTAACATTACTTTAAAGGACAAATTTTACTGCTTGGAATTTTAAAACAAGGGTACCTAACTACGGGAATCTTTATCTATATTTTTTGAAAATAGATAACACATGAGAGTTTTCCCATTACCTCAGGTATGTAAAACAGGGTACTTTTCTTTCACAGAAGGAAGGTTATATAGCACATAAAATACTTATACTGTAAATCAACATACATAGTATATATGCATTTTCTCTTAATTTTCTCGTTTCTTTCTCTCTTTTCTCATTATTTATTTTAACTGCATCTTGTCTCCCTTTCAAAATTCTCTCCTATTTACTATACTAATATAGTCTGTATATATTTAATATCTCACTATCTATACATAGATAAATAATAGTCTAAAATAATCTAGTTTTAAGGTAGACTAATTTGAATAGTGAACTTAATTAATTAATTATTACAATATTTATTAGATTAATGATAGTCACTGCTATGCTTATTGGGATTGGGGACATGTTCGTGATTAACTCTGAAATGTTCCATTCATGTACATATGTCCTTTGAATTATTTCCTTTTAGTATTAACAAATATATATATAAAAAGGAGGGAAAAATGTACTGTTTGTTAAGAGAAAAAGAAGTTATATCTTGCCATAACGTACCACCTGTGTTGCAGATCTTTGTTCATTCATTACCATTAGGACCTCGGTTCCGTCCTCGGAAGGGATGCCGCCATTTCCAAGCTTGCACCACCAAAAACTCTCAGCTAAGACCTACCCATAATATCCCTCTCCTAGTTACTTCAGATCGAGTTTGCCCACCCTTGGATAATAGATGAAGTAATAGAAAAAAAATAGTAGGAGGCACTGTCTGAGAAAATACCCTAACCAGGAGTTCCTAAAGTCCACCAGGAGTCTAGGCAGGGGGAAGGAGGGCAGGAAGTAATGAATGAACAAAGATCTACAACACAGATGGAACATTATGGTAAGACATAACTTCTTTATCTGATGTTGTAAATCTTTGTTTATTCATTACCATTAGGACTGAGTCCCCAACTACTTGAGCCCTGGGTGGTCCTAAGGAAGGATATTCCTGAGCACCATAGAACCAAAAGATGCTTGTCCTCTGGAGCCAAATCCAATTTGTAATGAGATATAAAAATATGAGGTCTTGCCCAAGTGGCTGCTGTGCAGATATCATCCATAGAGGCTCTGAAATGAAATGCTATAGAAGTAGCCATTGATCTGGTAGAATGAGCCTTTATTCTGGAAGGTAAGGATAGCTTATTCTGTTGGTAGATAAAGGTAATGACATTTCTAAGCCAGAAGGATAAAGTCACTTTGGAAACAGGTTTTTCCCTGGGTCCTGCAAAGGCCACAAACAATTGATCTGTTTTCCTGAAAGATTTAGTCCTGTCCAAATAACAACGAAGCTGCCAATGCACATCAAGGGTGTGCAAAAGGTACTCCCCCCTCTGTTAGAATGCTGAGGGAAGAAAACTGGCAAGTGAATAGATTGGTTAATGGAAAAGCCAGAAATGATCTTGGGCAAGAAAGAAGGGTCAGTATGAAGGAACACCCTATCCATGTGGAAGATCAAGTAAGGACTCTTGACACTCAAAGCCTGCAGTTCAGATACTCTTCCCACTGAAGTAAGTGCTACTAGAAGTAAGGTTTTCCATGACAAAAATTGCAAATCACACGAATCAAAAGGCTCAAAAGGAGAACCTGAGAGAGACTGAAGTACCAAAGTCAAGTCCCAGGGTTCTAAAGGAGGCTTGACCAGAGGTTTAACATGTAATACTCCTTTCAAAAAGGTCTTGCATAGGCAGTGAATTATAAAGATCATTATGAAAATTGGCAATAGCTACTAAATGTACAGTGATAGTTGAAGCTGAGGCTCCAGCATGCAAAACAGTAGTCAGGTATTGTAGGATCTTTGGAATAGGCATAGAGAAAGGGTCTAAGTTCTGATCTTTGGCCCAAATAGAGAACCTAATCCATTTACTAGAATGAACTTTCCTAGTGGAAGGTTTTGTGTGAAGCCAGAAGAATTTCACAAACAGGAGATGGGATGTCAGGCAGACTGGCAATCATCGGAAGTGAAGGAACCAAACTGTGAGCTTGAGACTGTGCAGGTTCGGATGAATTATTCCCTGAGGATGAGATAACAGGTCTTGAAAATGATCCATGATCCACTTACTGTGAATCAGATGAGGCCATAGGGAAGACCCTGTGGCCAATCGTGCATTAGAGTGTCCCTCGATGGTTCCCCCAGAGGGGGGATGAGGGAAAAGTAGCTTCTGCATTTGTAGTTTAGGGGGACAAGCAAACAGATCACAGCAAGGCTTGCCCCAGCATTGGAAGATCCAATCCGCTGTTACAGAGTTGAGGGACAACTCATGAGGCATCAGGATGTTCCTGCTCAGATTGTCCGCAATAAGGTTGGATCTCTCGGGAATCTGTGTTGCTATAAGGAAGCGGTTGGAAGCTATCACCCAGTGCAAAATCCTCATGACTTCCCAACACAGGAGGTAAGATGTGGTTCTACCTTGCTTGTTGATATACCAGATGACTGACATGCTGTCTGACTGAATTACAATGGTCCCAGAGGGTTTGAATACATGGAACATTTGCAATGCTAGGATAACTGCCCTCAGTTCCAGGATATTTATGTGCAAATTTGCCACCATGGGGGACTAGGTGCCTTGGACAGCCTTTCCCTGGAAATGCCCCCACCCTAACAGGGAAGCATCTGTGGTCTCCATGGCCGTGGGCTGCGGAAGACAGAACGGTCAACACCAAAGATTCATTAATGGGTTCATCCACCATAACATTTCTTCCTTGCAATGGTTTGAAAGACGTAACATGTGGTTGAATGGGTAAATTAGCAATGACCATTGTGCGGAAAGGAGTCACTGTAAGATTCTCATGTGCAGTCTCGCCAGTGGTACCAATGCAATGGCAGCCACCATGGAGCCTAAGAGTTGCAGTACAAGATGTGCTGGTACGTAGGTCTGAGGAAGAAGGTCTTGGATTTGGTGTGTTATGTTCAAAAACCTGTGAGGGGGGAGAGAAGCTTGACAGGATGTTGTGTTTTAGACTGCTCCAATGAATTCCAGTGTCTTCGTTGGAGACATTGAAATTTGTCCTTGTTGACTGTAATCCCCAAAAGGAGAGTGAGACATTGAGTGTAAGAAGATTCCTGGTCAGAGTGGTAAGGAGCCAATCGTCTAGATAGGGAACACCTGAAATCCTTGTAGTTGAAGATGAGCTCCCACAACTGCCATACATTTAGTGAACACTCAAGGAGCTGTCGAGAGACTGAATGACAGTGCCCTGAACTGGTAGTGATTGGCTTCCAGCCGGGAGCGGAGAAACCTCTGGGAGCGGTGATCCATCTTTATGTGGTAGTACACGTCCTGGAGGTTTATAGAGCACATCCAATTATCCCTCCCTAGGAAGGGAAAAATGGACTGTATCGTGACCATCTGGAAATTTTGAAGTTTGATAAATTTGTTCAATAGGCTGAGATCCAGGATTGGTCTCCAGTCCCCTGTCTTCTTTGGCACTAAAAAGAACCTAGAGTAAAACCTGGATCCTGTCTGGTCTGGTGGTACTGGTTGGATGACTCTTTTCCTTAGCAGCTTTTCTATTTCTCTTGCTGCTAATTCCCTCTGATTGGGTGGTACATCGGGGATGGGAGTTAAATCAAATGGTATTTGGTAGTCTCTGGATATTATTCTCTGCACCCAGTCATCAGTAGTCATAAGATGCCAGGCTGGTAGATGCAGAGAAAAATTACCCCGACTGCTTCCAGAGGAAAGCAATCGGGCCACAGCTCAGAAGCGCTGGTAGGGTCTGTTGGAGAAAGAATCTCTAGCACCCTAGTTACACAGACCCCCCTCTACCCCAAAAGGGATGTCTTCTATATAAGTTGCCCCCTCTGCCCTGGGGGGATTGTTCACCACGAGTGTCACAAAAAGGTTCTTGGAATTTCTTGAACCACATTTTTCCTCCCTTCTGGTTCCTGGAGTAGGACCTCTGGGGGTTGGAAAGGTGTATGCCCACAGCAGACAAGGTCTTTCTGTCTTTCTCACTATGTGTAAGTGTGTCTCGTACTTTGGGTCCAAAAAGTGCAGATTCGTCGACAGGTGCATTGATGAAGGAAGATGTAGAGGAGTTTGCAAAGTCAAAGAACCACATCCAAGCATTACATCTCATGATAACGCCTGATGCAGCAGCTCATGCTGCCCCCTTGGTGGAGTGAGATATCAAATGCATCGAGGAGTTCGAGATGGAGTCAAGGGTAGCTAGCTGTGAGGTGACAGTATCACGCACCTCATCAGGCAGTACCCCACCAAAGAGGGAGACATTTCAGAAATTAGGTCTCTTTGGAGGTGAGTAAAGTGTCCCAGATTGTACAGCGACTGAATGGTGAATGTCGCTGAAGCATGGGTCCATTTCCCTAGTCTGTCCATGGTCCGGGACTCACTGTTTGGAGGATGGATGATAGAACTATCTTCTGCTAGTTGCCTATTGGTGGCCACCACCATGACCATAGAATCAACTGTCAACTGCTAGGACCAGTGGGGCTGGTCTTCAGATGTAGATAAAATGTTTTGTCTGGCCTCTGAGGGACAGGTTCTACATTGTCTGGGGCCTCCCAGGCATGCTGCACAATGATTTTAACAAGGTCATCTGCCGGTGGAGTCACCCTGGAAGTAGATGACCAGGCACGGAAGGCCTGCAGGAGCACCGATTCCTCAGAAGAAGGGTTATAGGACTTCCAGTCTCCCCACTGCTTGAGGATTTTGAGAATGTCTCCGAATGAGATGTCATCTGGGGAAGACTGTGGGGATCCTTACCCCTGATCACAATCAGTGTCTTCAGTGATAGATTCCTCCAGTGAATCAAGATGCTTCCTCTTGCACCATTTCTTCCAGGGTGGCTCCCCAGTGGGATCTTCTTAGGAGGACTCCAGAGAAGGGGTTCCCTTCAAAGAGGGTTCTTGTGATTCCTGTGCCCGGGGTCCCAAAATAGAGGGTGGGAGAGGTGCATGCTAGGGGAGGGTTCTGATACTGATATCGTTGATGCTGACTGCGAGTTCACTACCTGTACAGCAGGGCCACCTGAGGGGGGATGGGAGTCCGGAATCAGGAGGGACAACCTCAGAACTAGGGACATACCTCACCATGAGGAACACACCTCCAGGTGAGGAGCTCTGAAAGAACTGGAAGCCATTGGAGCCATGGACATAGAGGGTGCCAGCAAGAAAATAGGTGCCGGGCTAGGTACCAAGGTACGGATGGTCCAAGCACTGCTTTGGGAGAGCATCAGTTCCACCGGAGGTGATGCAGCAAGGGTGGATGGTGCCAACAGGGAAAACATTGCTGTCGGAACTGAGACAGTATGCACCGGAGTGGAATTATCTTGTCCTTGGCAGGTATTCGAGTTTTGAAGTCAATCGAGCCAAAGAAACTGTCAGCACCATGGCTGGGGATGGTGCCGAAGCAGGTACAGTCATCAAAGCTGATGTCAGATCCAAGGATGGCACCAAAGTCAGTGGTGTCGAGGTCTGAACTGAAATAGGGGTGAATATCATGGAAGGCACTGAGGGAGAAGACACATAGCCTGGTGCCAAAGAGGTCTGTGCTGAGGGCACAGGCGAAGCATGGAGCTGACTTGGTTCCATAACTGATGGAGATGCAGAAACCAAGTGATTCCGTTTGTCCTTATGATTTTTGATTTTTGGAGAGGGTGAGACCTCGGACCCAGATAGAGTCTCTGAAAAAGGTGTCTTGAGTAATCCATTTTTCCTTATGTTTTTTGGTCTTTGGAGGGGGTAAGACCTCCAACCCAGATAGAGCCTTTGAAAAGGGTGTCTTGAGTAATCAGTTTTTCCTTATGTTTTTTGGTCTTTGGAGGGGTGACACCTCCGACCCATATAGAGCCTCTGAAAAAGGTGTCTTGAGTAATCCTTTTAAAATAAGTTTATTTTTATGTTCTGCTAGTGTACAATTACTAAAACTAGCACAGATGTCACAGTCAGCTTTAATATGCTCCACGCTCAAACAGCAGACACAATGAACATGTGTATCTGAGTTAGGCATGTTATGTCACACTGTTTAAATCCCAACTTAGCTTTGTCTGACATAGTAAGGCAACAAGGCTATCCTATAGAAAATTTAAGAGAGAAAATTCCAACGATGTTATTTTAAAAAAAATACTACTAGTAAAAAGGAAAAGCCTGTCAAAGACAGGAGAGAGGGACAGTACCAATAAAGGTAAAAAATTAAATTACTAAGGAAAAGGGTAGGAAATAGGCTTAGGTTATAGGCAACAGTGAGAAAAGGCTAAATTGACTAAAAATTAAATAATTTTGAAGAGAAACTGAATTAAAATACATAATTTTCTACTTAGCTTTGAGAGAGATTTCTAGCATATCTGACTAGGAATGCAGCAAATGAGATATGAAGTAACTAGGAGAGGGGCATTATGGGTAGGTCTTAGCTGGGAGTTTTTGGCTGGCGTGAGCTTGGAAACGGCTGAATCAGTTCCGAGGATGGAACTAACATCGTAATGATAATGAATAAACAAAGATTTACAACATCAGCTGTGAAGCTTTCTTCACATTCTATTTGCATTGCCATAGCAACAGTAAACAATTGCTGCAGTTTCTAAGGACACTGTGAACCTGTGAAGTGCATTTAGCCTCACAGATAACAAATAATAAGAGAAAGTAATGTTGTTTAGATACTAAAATGAAAAACAACCTAAACAAGGTAAAATAAATACATAATAGGACTATTTGTAAATATTTTATGATTTATCCTCGTATGATTACATATTCCTGGAAACACAACTGAAATGTTCCCAAAATACATGTGCACTTAAATGTAGCTGCTTGATTAAAACGTATTACTCAGTTTACTATGCTGATTCCATAAGTTGTCTGCACTGTAAAAGTTACATTTTATGTGTTACTTGAAATTGACAGTCTTTAGAGCACATGAAAAGATATATATATTACTTTTTGCAACATGTTATTTCTGCAGTTACCTCACACTCTGTAAAAACTCACTTGGCAACTGATAGCTATTCATTTAAAATATCAGTTTAAATATTAAATGTGCCCTTGAAATGCTATTGACATTTTGACAAAATATAATCTGAACTGTAAAATGAATGTCTTGAAAGAAGTGAAGTAATGCATAGATTTCAAAGACAGTTCTTGACACTACAGTATAAGTAAAAATGTATATTCACAAGGAAGTATTGAAATATTTTGGTCTTCCAGTTAAAATAGCTTATTGTCAACATTTTGTGATATCAAAAAGTTTGAAGAGCTAGGAAATTACTATTATTTGTCTTTATAATGATTATTAGACAGATGTTAGACTCTGCTTTGTTTAATAAATTGTGACACATGTTTATGAGGAAAAGTGGACTCAGTTATTCATATTGGACTACACATTCCTGGAAACTCAAGTGAAATGCCCCCAAATTACTTGTAAACTTAAATGAAACTGCCTGCTAATAAGCATAATTTACTTTAACAACCCGAATCCATACGCTATCTGCTCTATTTATGCTACATTATATATGTCACTTGCATATGACAGTCTTTAGAGCACACAAAAAAATACATGTTATTTTTGCAACATGCTATATTTGCACTAACCATACATTCTAAACTAACTCAATTGGCAACTGACAAGTTATTTATTTGAAACATCAGTCTAAATATTAATTGAGCCCTTGAAATATTGTTGCAGTTTTGACAAAACAAAACCTGAATTGAAAAAGGAATGATTTGAAGAAGTGAAGTATTGTACAGATTTCAGAGACAGCTATTGACACTACAATATAAGTAGAAATGTGTACACGCAAGGGAAAATTGAAATGCTTTACACTTTTAGTTAAAAAAGCTTATTGTTAACTTTTTGCTTTATCAGAAAATTTAAAGAGCTAGGAAATTATTTCTAATTTGTCTTTATAATGTTTACTAAAGTGATGTTAGTCACTGACTTGTTTAATGGATTGCGAGTCATGTACAAGACGGACTACTGAATGCTATTTCTGTTTACCTATGTTTGCTTGATTTCTTTTATTAGTACTGATTTAAAACAAGGGAAAGAAAGGGAAGGGATATCTCTGTTTTTGGTCAAGGGAGGAGAGGCTTAAGAGTATTCTAACTGCCCCAAGAACTCTCTAAGATGCTCTAAATACTGTTTGATTAATACTTACCTAAGGTAAATCTTGATTACCATATGGGTACCTACACATTCATTCTAGACCTGATATTATTACCCATTCTGGAAGCAGGAGGTGCACTATGCAGGGTGGGAATTGTCAGGGTGATCAATTGTCAGGGTGATCATAGTTCATTCTTAGACTCTGCTTTGTAAATCTATAAATATGTAAAAGTGCTGCACACTAGAATGTAGGGCGCCTCTGCTCAGAATCAGCATACCACTGATAAGCCATGTCTTTTCATAAGTGTAAGTAGAAGTTGGTGAGCTGAAGAGTGGGAAAGTAAAGGAAGACAGTACACCTACAGTAAATTCCTATTTCATTGGTAATCACTCATTGTCTCTTACAGAGTCCATTTAGTCAAATTATTTTAGTAATAATCTATTTGTTGTTGGCTTATTTAGTGTATGCTCCTTTGTTGCATTTAGTTTATCCGAAATTACATATCTGACATGTTTGGGATCTGTTAAGGGTAACTAAATATTGGATATTTTCTAAGTCAATATAATAATTGTTTACACTACTAACATTCCATCCTGATATATAAAATACTATAGAATAATAATATAATAATATAGAATTTCATATCTCATTTAAGAAAATTCTCCATATAATAATTTAACATATGGAGTTCAGTTGATATTGTTGGTTAAATGTATGTGTGATAATCCAATAGATCTTTCTTTATCTATTGGATTAGGAATGACTTTCATTCCATATTTAATGGGAAATTCATATTTACTTGTATTTGATACTTTAGAATTAATGTTTTTATAGAAGTACTTTTTAAAAGTCTGATCAGAATTTTGCCCTACTTGTATTTAAAGATGAAAGAACATTAAATTACATTCCCAAGTTTACACACATAAAAATAACATTCAATTTTATCAGAGAATATGGTATAACTGTTATAATCACAATTTAAAAAAAAAAGAAGCAAAATGTTTCTTCCAACAATAACTTGAAATGGATTTAACATTCTTATCATTAAATACTAATGGCTTAAATAATTCAAATAAAAGATCAAACTTACTAAAATATTTAAATCTAAATAAGGCACAAGAAGTATTACTCCAGGAAACGCATTTTAAGACTAATGATAGCTTTATTTGGAACCCTAAGGACTAGCTCAATCCTCCTATAGAACAAAGACAAAAGGAGTATCAATTCTCTGGAAGAAAAACATAATCACTTCAAACGTTATTTATAAATATGAAGACAAAACAGGTCTATTAGCATTTGTTATAATTAAAATTAATAACAGAATATGGACCTTAGCTAATCTATATTGGTTCCCAGGAATTGGAGCAGGAATGGTTAAAAAAATACCTAGATTTTATTTCCAACAATTATAAAGGAAATCTTATGCTGGGAGGAGACTTTAATTGTACCTTAGAAGCTTCTAAAACCACCAAGAAGTCTTTTCGCATAGCAACTATTTCAGAATCCTTGAAAAGATGGATTGATTGATTTCATTTAATAGATACGTTTAAAGTAAAAGATGATAAATCCTTATTATTTTCCCATAAAGACCATACATATGGAACACAAACCAGAATAGACAAATTATTCGTAGTTCAAGATTTACAAACAAAAATCATCAACTTCTCAATAGTTTCATGTCCCTTCTCAGATAATGATTCCTTGATAATGAAGCTCCAAATAGAGTTTAAACCTTTAATCCTCTCAACTAGAATTACATCATATATCATGAAAATTAAATAATTCAGACCCTGGATGTTGTCAGAACTACAATTATTTCTTGAAATTAATAATACAACAGAAATCAGTACAGTTATGATTTGGGATTCATTAAAAGTGTATTTATTTGGTAAGACCTTTAGCTGGTACAAAAGCAAAGTTAGAGAGTGGGAATCTGAATAATTAGACTTGCAAACCAGACTCTTAACAGCAAAATCTAAAAAAAAAAGCAGAATTGTCCAGCAGTCAAAAAAGAAATAGAGGAATTTAATAACAAATATAATGAAATTCTAACACACAAGACTTGTCTAGCCTTGGAAAAATTAAAAATAAACGCATTAACCACCTCCCCCAGATATCTACATAACTTATCTACAAGAATTAAAATACAATCTAAAGCAAATAACATTAGTAGTATATATCATGAAAAGAAAGGGAAAAAAGTATCAGATATAGGAGACATCCCTGAAGCATTTTGGTTCCATTACATGGATCACTTCAAAAAAGAAGATTTAGATACCAACCAAATAAACTTAGATACAAACCTTATCAATGTAAAAAAAAAATTCCAGAAAACTTAAAAAAATAGACCTACAAAAACCTACATCCTACAAAGAAATTGTTGACAAGATAAAAGAAAGTAAATCTAACAAAGCTCCAGGGATAGATGGTATAATTACAGAAATTTACAAACTCTTCCCTTCAACAGTAATCTCCCTTTTTTATAAAACTTTGCTAGAAGTCCAGTCAGAAGCAAAAATACCACCCTCATGGAAATATTCTCTCATAACACCAGTTCTAAAAAATAATAAACCATCAGACCTTTGCACCTCATACAAACCTATACCATTACTGAATGATTACAAAATATTCATGTCAATCCTAGCTAACAGAATGAAAATCCCACTCTCAAAGAAATTAATAATGATAAAACTGGATTTTTATATAACAGGCACACACATGATAATATTAAAAGTATACTTACTCTTATAGATTATGCAGGAAAACAGTGTAGTATCAAAACACATAGGAACATCCAGTATACCACATACTCTTATAGATTATGTGAATAAAGAAGATAGAGAAACACTTGTAATCAGATTAGACATAGAAAAAGCCTTTGATTCCCTCAACTGGGAATATCTATTTAAAACTTTAGCATTATTTGAAATTCCTCCTCCTTTCATCTTATTACTAAAAACATATATGTTACTAACTTAGCCTACATTAAATTAGATGCGTTCACTTCAAAATCTATCCATATAATGAAAGGTACTAAACCAGGATGCCCCCTTTCTCCTATTTTATTTGATTTGGCTGTAGAAATACTTGCAGAAATAATATGCAATAATCCAAGAATAAAAGGAATAGAAGTCTATGACCAGTACATATCTAACATAATGCTTTTTGCTGATGATATTTTATTAACCCTATCTAACTCCAGAGAGTCATTAGGAGAGCTAGAAGAAGGAATGGAGAAATGTTATAAGATTTCAGATCTACCCTTTAATAGATCAAAATCAAAATTTCAATTTTTAAATAAGAAAAAAGAACTACAAGTTACAGATAAATCCATCATAGGAAATCAAGAACTTAAGCTAAATTATTTAGGAATAGTGTTATGCAAAAATATAAATGAAACAATATTAATAAATTATAAAAACATTATTGAAACAATAAAATATATATATAGAAAAGTGAAACAAAATTATATTAACTTTTGAAGACAGATTGCAATTAATAAAGATGGTCATATTGCCAAAATACTATATGTAGCATTAGCAATATAGTTAATTCCTGAAAGATGCATTCTTAAAGAAAGCTACCACAAATGCCATATCATATTTAATAAAATTTTTATGGTATCCCAAAAAGAATTGAGTAGCTCTAACTCATCACATTAGACCCTGGAAACAAGGAGGATCGAACTTTCCAGAAATAGAAACATATATAAAAGCATCTGTGCTTAAAACTACAATATACTGGATAAACCCACATTTTTTGCCAACTGGAAAGAATTTACAACGGCTGTATTAACAAACTAATTTAATCTGTTAAAAAAAATTATAGTAGACAAATCAAACAAACCCAGGTGCATACTATGCATAAGTATACAATATAACAAAACCTTCTAAAACAACACTGATTAATCATTATATCAATTCCTTTAGGAAACTTATCAGTGCAAACATAGATCTAAAATGTTTGACCTTTTAACCCCATTTACCATCACTAAGAACTTTCCTCACAAAATATATAGGGAAACAATAACCTCCTGGGAACAAAATGGATTCTTATGCTGGTTTCAATGTGTAAATAAATTAAATGTTTTAGATATACATATGATAACAACACCTTACAATATTCCAATACAAGACTGGTTAACCTTACAAAGCATTTTAATGTACACTCAAGATTTATGCAGATTAATTAATGATTCCTCATTTAAAGATATTCCAAATCTAATACATTTTCTGTATGAATTTATGTATAATAGTTGTGAAAAGAAAAATTCCATTTCAAATCTATATAAAGAGTTAATAACATATAAAACAATTCCCGAACCATCATACTGGCAGTTCTTAACAAAAGGTCAGTGATTACAGTTAACAGAAGAAATTAAAACTAACATCTTGCTATCAGTTAATTACACCTCTAACACTCAGTATTGGAAATATTTAACTGGAAATACTTATAAAGAGCATTTTTAACACCAGATATAATTAGAAAGATCAGTAGTACTACTACAAATATTTTTTGCTGGAGGTGTGAAAAGTCAAATAAAGCAGACTGGATTCATATTTTTTTAAGAATGTTGTTGTGTCTTTCGGCTTTTCCTGGTTAGGGGTCGCCACAGCGGAACTCTGGTCCGCTAATGATTGGTAGTTGATTTTTACATGCCGAGTTACCAGCCCTGACGCACAACCTTCAACGAAGGTACACCCATTCACGCATGTCTCCATGCAGAAGACGGTCTAGCTGAGAATTGAACCGGACAGCGTCTTACTGTGGGCGACAATGCTACTGCAGCACCACCACCCAAATAAAATTAAATCATATTGGGATGGAATCAAACATTTTTTACAAGCATTATTTAATAAATCCTTTACCTTAACTAAAGCATTGATTATACTAAATGTAAATGAAGATCCCTACCTGAATAACACAAATATGTATTTGTTTTGGACAATAGGGTTTGGAGGGTGGCTTAATGGTTAAGGTGTTTGCCTTACAAACACAAGGTGCGGGGTTTGAGTCTCACAAGGGATAATTTTCTAGGCTTAAAATGGCTCATAAGGGCAGTTAGCTTAGCACTGATCTATGAACCTATGAACCTATAATACTTGCTATATCTAGGAAATGCATAACCAGAAGATGGAATTCAAGCACACCCCCGACCTTGGAAGAATTCTACACTTTACTGAAGACAACTCCATCGATGGAAATAAAAATCAAAAAACTACGAATCTATCCCAGGCCATTGGTAAATAATCCTTGGAAGATAGTTATATCTTTATTAGACACTCTGCAGTAATCAATATTGTATCTCTGATAACTGATCTGTTAATTCTATATTTAATAACATACAGTGTATATAATTGAAAGTCAGGTTATTGTAAATATTATATATAGTTGTTTAAAATTATATTTAATAATAATATGTAAATGTTATTTTATTTGAAAATAAAAAAAAAAATGAGGAAAAAAATAATATATGTGCCCTTATTATACAACATGCTCACATTTTGTGAACCCATGAACAGCTGAAATACACTGTTGACATTGTGTATCATGTACATTTCTGACTAGATTACAAACATGACTGCATGCAGCTGCATATATATATATATATATATATATATATATATATATATATATATATATATATATAGTTGACTTACCATTTTGTTGTCTTTCACATCATCAAGATCATATTGGCAAACATTTAACATCATGAACATCCAGAACATCGTATTTTCTCTCCGGGTAAGTAACCACTTGACCACCATGGTGAACTTTGCACTTTTCTCCACTATTCTGCAATCTCAGAGTTGGTATATTTAGTTAGGGGCTGTGGGGAGCACAGCTTCCCCCACATGGGAGGGGGGCAAAGCCCCCCACTTTCGTGGGTTTAATTTTGTTGCATTTCTATTTTAGTTGTTGGAGGCCAACTGATTACTTTCCCGGAGGG
>NC_056735.1:596682198-596687198 GCF_019279795.1 Protopterus annectens | reverse complement strand
AACGAGCATACATCTAGTGTCACTAATAGAAGATCTCCATCTTGTCTTTCATATGCATTATTAAACACATATAGGTCCTGCAAGAATTGCTTAGAGTCTCTTAGAATGTTCCTGCTCTTATTTACTGACATTCTTAAATTCTTCTCAACATATATGGAGATAGACTCTGTAGACCAGTTACGTCCTGACACTATAGGTCTTAAAGGAGGTTGATATACATCCTTATGGATTTTCAGCAGACCATGTATGCTAGGCACTAGAGGTTCTTTTACCTTAAAGTAATCATATAGCTCATTTGAGATGGTATTATCTAATAAACAATCATATAGTATCCCATCCAATCATGATAACATCCCCTGCATGTCAGCTTGGCTGATATTTTCATATACAGAGGTATCCTGTAGCATTTCATACATTGCTGTGTCATAATACATTTTATCCATTAAAACTTCAGGGCCACCTTTATCTGCTTGCTTAATGATAACATTTTTGTCAGACTGTAATTGTTGTAAAGCATTCCATTCATCCCTGCTAAAATTGGAGAAAGTTTTAGTTCTGTTTTTACCATTCACATTTTCAAATATTCCATTTTCACAAATGTTAATAAAAACATCAATAACTGGATGGCTGGGTGGAATAAACAAACTAGGTTTCTTATATATATATTAACATCTTTAGGCTCACCACCCTGATTTTTAAAAAGCATTTTTAGCAAAACATTCCTACCAAACATGTGCAAATCTAAAATGGTATCAGTTACCTCAGTCCGTTGTGATGGAATAAAAGAAAGTCCCCTTTCCAATACATTTCTTTCATGTTCAGTCAGATTCCTTGAGGAAATATTTAAAACTATACTTCCTTTCTGCATGCCTTCTTGGATACACCCAGGGCTGGAGGGCTTGTAGGTATTTTCCTTTTGTTGCGGTTCATGCTGTACGACCTGCCTCTCTGTAATTGTCTCTCTGAAGTATTCAGTTTTATTGGAAATGTGTGAAAAACCTGTTTTGATGTACCTTCTTGTCCATCATTTTGTATTCCTGATGTGGCTTTCTTTTGTTGCACTTCCTCCGTGGACTCCAGCCTTCGCCTCTCTTCCACTTTTTCACTCGAGTGAACAAAAGTTGTTGACACTTGTTTGGTGGATTCCAGCCTTCGCTTCCCTTCCATTCCACCATTTAAACGAGCTGTTGAAGTTATCGCTAAAGGAACGCTAATAGTTGGATGAGCGTTAGATTTAGTCCTCGCTCCTAAACTCCTCTCCTCGTCAAAACTCTCTATAGTGATGTCATCGTGTTGTTTAGCATGGCCCCCCCTCTCATTGTTTAAGGTCGTACCTTCTTTAATACGATCATAATTACTATCTTTGGGCCATACTAAGATGTGCCCTTCCTTAAAATCCCTTTTGTCCCTTTCAAGTTTGTGAAATTTCTGTCGTAGCAGTCTACGTTCAAAAACTGCTACAGATTCAGCTATCGAAGCACATTTCTCATCCACTAATTTATGTGGATATGAAGCAAATTATGATTCCTGTTCAGAAATTACATTGGCCCTTATTTCTTCCTCTTCTTTAACAGAGGATTCCAATAATAGGTAAATATAGTTAAAGCTCAGATCTAAATTGAGCTGCTACCATTTACTTAACAGCTCAGGTTGCCTTTCCCCTTGATTTGGCATTTTCAGGACTCTAAGTCCTCTGGGAATGACATGATTTTTCAAACATGCTTCAAAATAACATCTCTGTGTATATAGCTTCTTAATCTTGTACAGGCCATCCTCTAGTCTATGTGTTGCCCTCAAAAAGGCAGCATAGTCTATTTCTTCATGTTCTATACTATTTCCATCAAAAAAAGTCTCATTAGATAGCAAAGGATTACCTTTTTTGTTTAGCAGTTCATGTAGTTTATACGATGCTTTCTTTGGTATTCTAGTTTCCACATTTGGAGAATAATCAAGCTCTATCTCAGATGCAACAGTTACAGTTGCACATTCTTCAGCCATTGTTCCCAACTGTAACCAAAAGATAAAAATCCAAGAAAATGCTAGACAGGAAACAGCTAGGATAAGTACTCCACCAAGGTACAATAAAGTCATAAAAATCCACAAATAAATGGTGAAGCAACCAAGGCATAGAATGTCCTAGTTTAAACACAGTCCAAGGATAAATAAAAGGTAGGTAAAATCCAAGGTAAATGTATTCACTCAGGTAAGCGCTTTCATGATACACATATCACTTCTTCAGACCTTCAAACAAACACGTCCTACTCAACTCTATTTAAACAGTATTCAAACCAATCAAATCAAACCAATTAATGCTTGAAGTAATTAGCACTTAAAGTAAAACCAGTCATTCTACAATATGTACAAAGTCATACTGAAAAACATTTCAAGTATAGATACCTAATAAATATTGTAACATAAAATGCATTAGTTAAAAATGAATTAGTTAAAAATGATTAAAATATATATTTAATATGTCTTTCATTAAAATAATTTAATTTCATTTGAACAACCTCCTATTCTTCAAAACTGGTTTCAAGGGTATTCTGTCATTAAGGCCCTTTCCTTTATTAGCTCTTAATCTGATAATCCACCTAGTTTCAGAGGTCTCTGTATGGTTCCCTATATCACCACCTCTCTCATTAGGAATAATTCTCTCAATAACCGAGAACATAAAATTATGGTCATTGCCTTCAGAGGACACATGTTTGGCTAACGCATTAGTGGCAACACCATTCCTAATATTTAATAAATGTTCCCTGATTCTAAATCTTAGCTGTCTGTCAATCTTGCCCACATAAAATGCAGAGCATTTCTGACAGACAGCCAAGTAGACCATATGGTTTGTGTTTCAATTAGCTGCTACACTAAAATTATATATTTGCTTAGTGTCTGGATGTGTAAATACATTCTCATGATTTATGTATATGCATTGATTGCATCTACCACAAGGAACCGTTCGTTTTACTCCTGCCATATCTTGTCCCTTATTATGATGTGGATAGCATAACATCCTTTTCAAAGATTTCCTGTTCTTAAACATAAAACTTGGATTTTCCCCTACAACTTATTTGATTTCTGGATTCTGTGTTAATATACTCCAGTTCTTTTTACATTGGTTACTATAGTCACATCGCTGGTAAAATAAGTAGAGAATCTAACAGATTCATTTTTATGTTGAACATAACCTGTTCTATCATTATTGGGCATTGAAAAATATGGCTTGCCTATACTATCTCACCATGAAGTAGATGCATCCAGTATACCTGAGGTCATACTATCAGTGTAACCCCTTTCATTAAATCTGCGTTTCAGACTAGTTAGTTCTTCCTTAAATTGATCATCCCTGGCTGTTACCCTTGAAGTCCTAAGGGTTTGCCCTTTTACTACATTCTTAAAGATATGTCCTGGATGCATACTGCTTCTATGGAGTAAAGTATTTCTATGGCATTTCTTCCTAAACAACTTGGTGGTTATCCCATTCACATCATCCATACTAATCATTATAACAGCCAGGGACTGAGGTAACTGATACCATTTTAGATTTGCACATGTTTGGTAGGAATGTTTTGCTAAAAATGCTTTTTAAAAATCAGGGTGGTGAGCCTAAAGATGTTAATATATATATAAGAAACCTAGTTTGTTTATTCCACCCAGCCATCCAGTTATTGATGTTTATTAACATTTGTGAAAATGAAATATTTGAAAATGTGAATGGTAAAAACAGAACTAAAACTTTCTTGAATTTTAGCAGGGATGAATGGAATGCTTTAAAACAATTACAGTCTGACAAAAATGTTATCATTAAGCAAGCAGATAAAGGTGGCCCTGTAGTTTTAATGGATAAAATGTATTATGACACAGCAATGTATGAAATGCTACAGGATACCTCTGTATATGAAAATATCAGCCAAGCTGACATGCAGGGGATGTTATCACAATTGGATGGGATACTATATGATTGTTTATTAGATAATACCATCTCAAATGAGCTATACGATTACTTTAAGGTAAAAGAACCTCTAGTGCCTAGCATACATGGTCTGCCAAAAATCCATAAGGATGTATATCAACCTCCTTTAAGACCTATAGTGTCAGGACATAATTGGTCTACAGAGTCTATCTCCATATATGTTGAGAAGAATTTAAGAATGTTAGTAAATAAGAACAGGAATATTCTAAGAGACTCTAAGCAATTCTTGCAGGACCTATATGTGTTTAATAATGCATATGAAAGACAAGATGGAGATCTTCTATTAGTGACACTAGATGTATGCTTGTTGTTTACTTGTATTCTGAATACAATCGGATTAGAATTGTTAAGACAATATTTGCTGGAAGAAGGGACATGTGATGGAAAGAAAATAGATCTAATATGCTTATTAATGGAGTTAGTTTTAACCAATAATGTGTTGAGTTTTGATGGTAAGTTATATAAGCAGAAAGATGGTGTGGCCATGGGGACAGCAAGCGCAAATAGCTATGCCAATCTCGTCATGGCCACATGGGAAAACAGGAATGTGCTTACTAATGAAAGATGGCCCCAGATCCAATTTTATAAACGGTTTGTTGATGACCTCTTCCTGTTATGGAGTGGTGATGATGCAACGTTAAAAGAATTCACTACAGAAATTAATAACAGCACTGACTTTCTAAAATTTGAGATGAAACACTCTAGATAGGAAATAGAATTTTTTGATATAATGATTAGTATGGATGATGTGAATGGGATAATCACCAACTTGTTTAGGAAGAAATGCCATAGAAATACTTTACTTCGTAGAAGCAGTATGCATCCAGGACATATCTTTAAGAATGTAGTAAAAGGGCAAACCCTTAGGACTTCAAGACTAACAGCCAGGGATGATCAATTTAAGGAAGAACTAACTAGTCTGAAACGCAGATTTAATGAAAGGGGTTACACTGATAGTATGACCTCAGGTATACTGGATGCATCTACTTCATGGAGAGACAGTATAGGCAAGCCATATTTTCAATTCAAA